>NC_141038.1:48380000-48415000 GCF_052040795.2 Danio rerio | reverse complement strand
CGTGTTCAGGTCAGGACTCTTATCAAACGTGTGCATTTTGAGGCAGATTGGACAATGCATGCCTGAGTTATAATAACTTCCTGTTTCATGGCGAATCGTTAAATAGTGACGATTAATCGTCAAATAGCGCCACAGACAAGCCCTTCGACAAAAACTTTAAAACTTCGCAATTGAACATCTCTAAGGCCTTTAGATGACAAAACCCAATTTTGGTGTTGATCGGATGAAATCTCTAGGAGTTTGTTCATTAAAATACAACGCCTGGAAATGGCACAAACGACACTTTTTCGGCACAAGAAGTAAAAAATATCCGACTTCTTGTTGAGATTTCGCTCCAAGAGACTTTTTTGAAGGTTTTGACATGTTTAGCGTGTGTGCCAATTTTAGTATGTCTGCGTGATCGTAGCTCAGGTGCTACGTCCGAAACCTATAACAAACGTAAATTTTCTTCACTTTTGCGGCGTGTGCAAAATTTTGTGAGTTTTCAGGCATGTTTAGAACTTCAAAATCGCGATTAATTCCGGAGAATAATAATAACAACAACAATAATAATAATAATAATAATAATAATAATAATAATAATAATAATAATAATAATAATAAATGGAGCAATCCCAACAGGGCCTATGCACCGTTTCAGTGCTCGGTCCCTAATTAAATATAATGACTGAATTTTTTAGGTAAAACAATTAACTTTTTTTAGCCTTAAAATTGCTTCACCTACATTTTTTTTTAATATTACACAGCAAATTATAATGTTTTTATTTAAATATATTCAAAAATGTAATTTATTCATGTGAGGCTAAGCTGAATTCTCAGTATCATTTGTGCACTGTCACATGATCTAGAGAATAGTATGCACGCTGCATATTTTGTATGCATATGTCAGACATAAACAATACCCGAGGTGGTAAAAATGTCCCAGTGGTGTCAATTCACAAGGTAACAAGAGAAAAAAACTGCATAAACAGATACAGCCACAGTGGATGCCTACATTTATAAGGATAATTGTATTTGGGTTGTTACTCTTGGTTAGAGGTGTTTTTGTAAAATATCTTTGCAGCAAACCTGTATATGAACGAGCATAGATTTGTATGAATAAACAGATGTGTTAGCACACAAATTACATAATATGCATATGTTTCTCGCTTGATACATACGCATTAAAAGGTATATATGTGTACAATTGTGTTCATTCATTCATTTTTCTTTGAGTTAGTCTATTTATTCATCAGGGGTCACCACAGCGGAATGAACCGTCAACTTATGCAGCATATGTTTTCAACAGCGGATGCCCATTCTAGCTGCGACCCAACACTGGAAAACAATTGTGTTCACTAGAATGAATATTAAAAAAACACAAATGGATAGAATTTTAAAATGAAATAATAAAGTCAATCTTGCAATGGATGTGATATCCTCAATCACAATTTCCAAATCACACAAGATGCTGGAGGAAAAAATATTACAGTCCTTGCATTATATTAACAACTAAAAGATTCCCTGATGGAAAAAGAACTTCTAAATCAGAAATTAAAAGCATTTCGTGTATGTGGAGATAATCATAATTATGATCAGATGGCCCTAAAAAAATAATTAATTAATTAAACTCTATGTAAATATTGAGATAAAATGGACTGATTTAATATATCTGGACCAAAAATAAAGAGATAAAATGGAAATAGTTTTGTCAAAGGGAATGGGAAGCGTTGTCGCCGACGCCCCGTGTGAATAGGGCGTAAAAGCCTCGTGCGTTACGCGAGGTGCGCGTGCAGTCAGAGGAGGTGCGCGATGCCGCAATGTGATCGTGCACACCAACGCGCAAAACGGCAGGTGTAAAAGCATCATTTAAAAAAAAAAACGTCTCATGCTTTTTTTTTGTTTTCATACGCCGCATCAAAACCTTCTCCACCAATCAGATTGGCACTTTTGTTCATGTTCACTGAGCTGCTAAAGTTACGGTAAACAGCACTTAGAGGCGCAAAACTATCAATGCGAGCGCACATTAAAGATGCCCAGAGATGATATGAACGTGGATCTGCTTATTTTACTGGAGAACAAAAATAATTTCTTCATCACTAGAGCTGAAGCTGCTACTTGAACCATCCATAACAACAAGCGTGTCCACTTTCTGTCTTCTTCTTCTGTGTTACAAGCAGGTGTCAGAAGCTTAAAGTGTAGTGCCATCTAGCGTTAAGGAGTGATTTTGCATTAATAATGGAAAATTGGGATCATTTTACTGACTCGAATCTTTGAGTCTCGTTCATCAAGATGAACAAATTTTTTCCGAGTCATTTCGTTCATTTGGTTCAATTTGCCAAAATATTATTAAAATGTTACGAATCGCTTTTAAACACATCTACAACTAGCCCAAAAGGTTGATCACACATCAAATAAGTCATAAATAGAATACTATAAGAAGGAGAAAATAATAATTCAATGTTTACCTGCTCTTTTTGTCTATAAAGGTATTTTTGTCTATTTGCTCAGCTCAACTCTTCATGTCTTCAAATGTCAGTGGTTCGTTCACGTTACACTGACAGTCACATATAATCTTAACCAATGCAAACAGTCTGAGCCGATAGGAGCCATGATCATTTCTTCACCTTTCGAGTCTTCTGGTTCTTGAGTCGTTCGTTCATCACGTGACAGAATGACTCAAACCCGAGGACTCAAGAGATGAACGGATCAATTCTTTTTCCAGCTCTAAACGCATATGATTGGCCCGTGAGGAACGAATGACTCAAACCCGATAGAGGACTCGATAGATGAATGGATCAATTCTTTTTCCGGCTCTTAAAGGGTCACGAAACACCAAAACACATTTTTTGAGCTGTTGACAGTCGTATATGTGTCCCACACTGCTAAAAACACTATTAGGACACCTATATTTCACTAAAAAGTGTAAATTGGTTGTTTTTGCGTTATTTCAAGCAAATTCGTACTTCCTGTTTGAAACGAATTTTTGAAGCTGCGTCACGGTCATGACATAATAGCGTGTATTCCAGCGTGCAGACTGGACGTCTGTGCCAGAGTGTGTCTTATTACGTCTTACAGTGTGATGCATTAATGCATGAGTAAGGCTTGGTTCAAACCAATCAGCGCGCTCTATTGTGCATCTTCATTAATATTCATTACTGTCACAGTGTAGACGGCAAAGACGCCACGTTGTGTTGGCAAAACAAGCGTGAAGTGTTGCTTTTATAGTTTGCTGCAGTTAAGTTTTGTTTTCATTTTCTCTCTGTGAGAGCGCAGACTCACGCGTGGATTAACAGTGTACGCGACGCGCGACAACAATAACTTACGTGTCTAAGGAGGATTATTGTTTACCTGAGAGCTGTTCTCATCTGCAAACGCTGAGATCCAGATTCTAGTCTCCTCTAAATAAAGACGTGGCTCTAGTTGCTGGTGATTATCCTGTCTCTACAGATTTGGTAAGTGAGCGACCAGTGCTCTTTGTTTATTCAGTTCGTATTTTATTCGTATCAAACAAACTATTGCACCGAGTACAATAGTTAGCACTAACAGTTACAACCAAACTATAACCTCGTGTTGGATTTAGTGACCGGAATAACACATGCGGCTTTCTGATGCTACCTGCCGTGTGTATCTAAGTTTACGGGAAATGCTGAGTTTTTTTTTCTCTCATTCGCCGTGTGGTATCAAACATTGCATGAAAAATACACGCTTAGAGCAGCGCCTCGAATCAAATATCACGTTTGTCGGGAGGGACATGAATGAATTCCCTGAATGAAAAAGCCAAACTGCAGTTAAAGTCCAACATTTAATAATTTGGCAAATAATTCGACTACAGATGTCCATGTAAACACAGTCACATTGTCCGCTGTGGGTGTGTGTTTTGACTCTGAAATTCAGCGCGCCCAAATAGACACTCCCATACCAAGCCGCTTTTCTTCCTCCGACACTCCCCCCTAAACAGAGCTGGACACGCCCACTTTTCTGACTTTTTCCAAAGTAGAGGTGTGAAAACACACTGCTGAAACAAGGGGGTTTCATGGCCCTTTAACACATATGATTGGCTTCTGCCTTTCCGCGATGAATGACTCAAAAGACTTGAAATGAACGAAACAAGTACTTCTGGCATGGCATCTGATTTACAAGCATAATTTTAGTCCTCACAGTTATTTTATTTGGAATAATTGTAATATTTTATACAAAAACAAATCCTTATTCTTCCCTAATTGGATCCAAAACAATATTATCTCAGTTATTAAATTCTGATGGTTACTTGTATTCTTATTCAGAATTTCTAAATAAATACAATATTCCTGTCACTCCTCGTGAGTTCTCCATAATAATGGATGCTATTCCCTGTGGAGCCATATCTCTTCTCAAGAACTCTGCCAGATCCCAGAGGTCTTTGTTAATAGTTCATCCTTTTGACACAATGATTGGGAAAATTTGTTTGATATCTACTCCCTCTGGTCGGAACAAAAGAATTCGACAATTGATTCAGGCGGAGCTTACTTCTCTTCCATATATTGTGTCCCACTGGAATGGCTTATATGAGAATATCCCATGGAAAAAAGTGTGGACATTATCATGCAAATACTTAATAACCAATAAAGTAAGAGATGTCTCTTACAAATTGCTGTACTTATTTTACCCTGTTAAACTTTATATTAAAAAGATGTATCCAAATATTGATACTTCATGTTCCTTCTGTGGCACTGAAGATGAATCTGTGTCCCATATGTTTTGGGAGTGTACTTATGCTAATTTATTTTGGAAGGATTTCTGTATTTTTGTACACACCTTTTCCTCTCAAAGTTTATCTTTGCTGTATAAGGATTTTTTATTTGGATGTCATAACTTTCCTAAAGAAGACAAAGACAAATATTATTTGATTAATTAATTTATTTTGCTTGCTAAATTCTACTTACATATATGTAAGTTTCAAGATGGCAAGCCGTACTTCCCTGTTTTCTGTAAGGACCTTAAATCTTACTTGGACACTCTTATTATTTCACACAATCCCAAAGCTCATAAAACTATTTCATTGTGTAATGTTCACAAGATATTTGTTACTCTGTAACTATTATTTGCACACCTGACTGTACTATCCCCTGGCATTTATTTATTTTTCTGTATGTTCTTTACAGCAAAACAAAAAAATAAATAAATTAAAACAATTTTTAAAAAAGACTTGAAATGAACGATGCCACCTGCACAAATGTCCGCACGCCCAGATGAACGAATCACTTCCTGAGAGGACTCGTAGGCTGTTTCTCAATATGCGTTCTTCAGCGGTCTTGCGTCCTCGTGTTCTCGTGCAACGTCATCATCAGCTGCCCAAGTTCAGTTCCAATACTCCAGACCGCAAGTACGGAGGACGCGTGAAACTTCCCGGATGTGTTCTTGATAGAGGACGCACTGATGCCGACTTGAGCACCAAACTCACTCTGGAAGTCCCAGAAGTCATTGCGACTGGAGGTGGGAAGCGCTGCATTTTATCTAGATTTATTATTTGTAACGAGGAGACTGACACGGAGGGATCCATTATGCAGTATTTATTAATCACAACTTCACTCAAACACACAATATGCACCTGGGTGCACACACACATCCACAGTAGTAGTAATGGTTTCAAGAATGACGGTGAACAGACACAGAGTGAGTTACCAGGCATGAGTAGAGAGCAGTGAGCGTGAATCAGAGTCTGTGTATCAGGCTTGGGTCAAAGGCAGGCAGCGAGAATCAGAGTCCGTATATCAGGCGTGGGTCGTGGGCAGGCAGAAGGCAAAGCAAAGTAAGGGACAGGCTGGAGTCGTACACAAGAGATCAGGCTGGATCTAACGCTCAGTAATGCTGGCCGGGGCTGAATAAGACTTCGCACTCACTGAGTGTTTGAGTGCGGCTTATATGAGGTACGTGGGTCGTTAACATGATTCAGAACAGGTGTATGCGCAATCAGTGTAGATGGATGATGTAATGCTAAAAGTCCGGAGATGGCGGCCTCTGCTGGCCAGCGAGGGGAAGGACCGGGACCGAGTCGGTGACATTATTAAAGTTTGGAGATATTACTTATTTACATCAGGAGTTTCCCTAAATGAAACGGTGAAAGTAAACATTACCATGAACATCTTAATAAAGGAATAAACACATTAAGGGTGTTTGTTTGCTGAAATTCGTATTAACATCTGTGTTATTCATATTGTGCAACATAGATTTATAATGTTTTTATGCAAAATATATATTTTGAAAAGGGGAAAAACAATAAATCGTTGTGTGAAGGCTGAAATGTTTAAATAATTTCCATTTAAAACGCGTGAAGGTCATGTGACCATCAGGAAGAACGCAGCATCCCATTTCTCAAAGGACGCATTCTCTGCCCTCGCGGTCTCCTGAGTTCGTTCTTCTGAGGACACCTGGCAAGATCGGTCTCCAGAAGAACACAAGTCCGTTCTCTGCATTCTTGGAATTGAGAAACAGCCGTAGTTTCTGAGTCATTTTGAAGATTCGTTCACAATGAACGAATCGTTCAAGAACGACCCATCACTATTTTGCATACTCTTATGCTCCATGCCAGTGAAAATCGCTTGGGTTTGAATCCGGAAAAACGTTTCGAAAAACACAAACAAAAAGCGCCCTGGTGTGTACGAACCTAAAGGGTTAGGATGTGAACACGGCACGAGGGTTAATATATACTTTTAACACTAAAGTGAGGAACAGCAACACCTGCACAAACAGTTAACTCCTCAAAAATGACTACATTAAAAAAGCAGGCTAGAAAATGTACAGCATGTCTTCATAATAATTACAACATTGACATGAATGTTAACATGTGTGAGGAAATTATAACATATCATGGCTTGATCACGCCTCGAGTTTCACTGAATTAGCCCCTGCTATTTGCAGCTGTGATGAGAGGAAATTGCCTGAAAAGACAAAAAAAAAATACACAAAGAAACAAGAAAAGGCATGCACGCTCCGGTGAATAATGCTAAACAACAAACGACAGCCCCAGCCTTCAAGTAGAACAATACCATCATTAGATAACGGGCTGTTCTCTTTTCAGGACCGACCCTCGGGTTAATGAACGTATCTGAATCGCTTTATGCACCATTACATGGCTTTATCTTCCCACGGCGCTAAAGCGATTCACGGCAAAACTCAATGAAGAGATGTGCCGAAATAGCAGTCTGCACCAGCCCTGAAATGCCTGTCATGACTATATCCCGCAGGGCATGAAAAATACTCAACAACTCGCGAGTGCAAAAGGTACAACTGAGCTGGAGGCTGAGCAGCAGCTTTCTGACAGACCCCTGCGCACTTATTATGAAACACTGTCACTGGTGAAGGTGTATGTTTAAAGGGGAATGAACACGAGCCGTCCCCTGTCTTTTGAAGTAGCATCACAGGTGAAGGTGACTTTGCCCTGTGTGAAACTGGAATAGTATGTAGAATACAAATATCCTGTAATGAAAAATGATATTTTTTAATGCTGATTTTACATGGACGGTAGGACCTTGCTGTAGCTACTTTGATCGTGAAAAATACATGAATTATATCTGAGTTGTAAAGTCTGGGGCATATTCAGAGCAGTTATATACACTGAAAAATGATTCATTGGATTTAATTACTTTTTTTGATTAAGGTAAGTGGTTGCGAGCAATTTATGTGGGCTGAATTTAAATAAACAAATTAAGTTGAACATTACTAAATGTAATTTGTTTGTTTAAATTCAGCTCATATAGATTGTTTGCAACCACTTACCTTAATAAAATGTAGTTAATCCAATTAATATTTTTTTTCAGTGTAAATACACTGTATAATAATAAACTGCTCATTATTTCTAATCAGCCAATCACATGGCAGCAACTCAATGCATTCAAGCATGTAGACATGACCTGCGTCCAAAACCGCCTACTATTCAGCAGGTATTGCATTTCAATATAAACGTACTACTTGGCTGTTGGAAAACTACGTTCTATACAGTATGAATGTGAAAAGTATGAATGGAATTCGGACGTACTACAGCCTCCATTTTGTCATGGTCCCATGACCTACCTGCATCAGTTGCGTCGCTTCATTCCCATTCATGAATTATCTCACCGGAATCTCACCGGAAGTAGTAAGTCATCCAGATAATGCTCGCATACTGAATTTTTGAATTCTATGAATTCGAACATACTACGATTTAGCGTACCGTATAGTACCCCTGCTAAAAAATCCAGCTTAAACCAGCCTAGGCTGGATGGCTGGTTTTAGCTGGTCGACCAGGCTGGTTTTAGAGGGGTTTTGGCCATTTCCAGTCTGATTTCCAGCCATTTCCAGCCTGGTCTTAGCTGGTCAGGCTGGAAAATGACCAGCTAAATCCAGCTAAAACCAGCTTGACCAGCCTGGTTTAAGCTGGACATAGCTGGTTTTGGCTGGGCTCCCAGCCTGGCTAGGCTGGTCAAGCTGGTTATAGCTGGATTTAGCTGGTCATTTTAGGCTGGAAATGGTTGGAAACCAGCCTGGAAGTGGACAAAACCTGGAGCTGGATTTTTCAGCAGGGATGGAAGTCTGCGGTTTCGGACACAGCCATGGTCAAGACGATCTGCTGCAGTTCAAACCTCAGAATTTGGAAGAAAGGTGATTTAAGAGACGTGGTGTGGCTGTTGGTGCTGTTGGCTGGAGTATTTTAAAAAATGCTGATCTACTGGGATTTTCACGCACAACCATCTTTAGAGTACACAGAGAAAAAGAGTCAGAAAAACAGAAAATATCCAGTGAGTGGCAGTTCTGTGGGTGCAAATGCATTGTTGATGCCAGAGGTGAGAGGAGAATGGCCAGACTGGTTTCATCTGTTAGAAAGGCAACAGTAACTCAAATAACCACTCGTTACAACCGAGGTCTGCAGTAGAGCATCTCTGAGCGCAAAATACATCCAGCCTTGAGGCGGATGGGCAACAGCAGCAGAAGACCACATCTTCTTCAGATAGCTACTTCCAGCAGAATAACGTGCATGTAAATAAAGCGCAAATAATCTCAGACTGGTTTCTTGTACATGACAAGGAGTTCACTGTACTCCACAATCACCAGATCTCAATCCAATAGAGCACCTTTGGCATGTTGTGGAAGAGGAGGATATTCGCATGGACCAAAATCTCTAAGGAGTATTTTCATTACCTTGTTGAATCAATGCCACAAAGGATTAGGGCAGTTCAGAAGGCAAAAGGGGGTCCAACCCGGTACTAGTAAGGTGTACCTAATAAAGTGGTTAGTGAGTATACAAATCTGAGGATGCTCAACAATTGAAATTTGAATCAATGTTTTCAGTTGCTTGGCAACCATTGACAACCAGCAGTTGACCTCATGATAATGAGCATTAAAGTCAATGTGAAATAAAAATGTACAAAATGCATGTTTATTGTGCACTCGCACATTGATAGTCTTAAAGTGAACAATTAATCCTCACAAGATAACCATATAAAATAGTTTTGATAACCTATAATGAAATTATCACTATTTTATTCTGCGTTTGGAGTGATGGTCCTACTGTAGATGTCAGTTTGACGGTTTAAGCCATAATATTAAGCTATCCCAAAAGAAAACTATAGAATTGTGGTTGAAATAAGTTTGAAACAAGATTGAACAAACAGCAAACATTTTTCCAGTGTATGTAAATGTGCCAGCGTTCCTTTCCCCCAGTCATAAAGGAAAACAAACTTTGTTCATAGTGGTAAAACGAACCAAAATAAGCACATCAAAATTGTTCTGCGTAAACATCCGTAATGAAACCAAATTGGCAGCTCTCAGCTTGCACACTCCATCTATCACGCCTCTCGCTTGGAGTTACAATGATGAATGTTTGTTTCTCTGACTATCCGAAGCCAAACGCGAGCGTCTTCCAGTCTGCTCAATTCATTGTCAGCACTTTAGTCCCCATCCGACAGGAATCATAATTGACTCTCTTCCACTTTCTTTGCCTCTTCTCTCTCTCGCAGCCACTTTCAACATCTCCTACACCTCCAGAGCGCAATTCCATCAGGTCCCAATGGCAAAATCAGATCAGCGCCCAATAGCCATTAGCTACTCTATTTAAAGAGATCTATGCAGTTGTGAAGGCTGCTTAGAGTTAATTACGCTGCCTGTCTGTGTTTAGCCTGTGGCCATACTGCACTCCGATGGGAAGATTATTGAGTTTTATCGTTCTTTTAATGGAGAACCCCCCCCCCCCCCCCTCACCTCGAGTCCATTCAGACCATACACAGGGCTGTAAACCCCTTCCAATTCCTTAACGCAGCATGACCGGCTTCTGCCCCGAACCGATAAGGAGCTGCAACAAAAGACATTGATTTGGCCCATAAGGATTTAAAAAACCAAAAGGCACCAATGTCTATCCGGAGTCGATGGCGTTTTATGACACAGTGCTAAAACTCAAACGGCTGCATATAGTGCTGGGAGGTTGAGTCAAGTTCACAAGGCATAAAATGGTCAGTGTGACAGCTGAAGTGTGTCTGAGGCCATGTTATTCCGAATTATAATACCCACACAACAAATAACTCAGGTAACTGACACCCAGGTCGCTTTATTGACTGTTTCTCGGCTTGAAATGAAAGGAAATCTGTCGGACAAGGGACTTGCGAATGAATCCGACTTTGACGAAGAAAATCCCACGAGTAGTAAAAGCTCACTAAAGTAGCAGGAGCATCTAAATCCCTGGAGGTAGATACTAAAATCCTCCATATTTCAGCAACCAGACAGACGGCTTCAAAAGGAAAACACACAAACATACAGAACAGACCCAAAATACAAATTTCCCTTCCATCTGAAACACCTCCAGCACAGCTCCCGTGGGGATCGGCAGAATGCAAACTGAAATGAAGTGGCAAATGAATGGCAAACACACACACACACACACACACACACACACACACACACACACACACACACAGTACATATCAGTCTAAGAGGTTAACTTGACTGTATGAGGGCATTTATGATGTAAATAAAATTGCCCCATAGACAGTATGCCTGAAGCTGATACAAAAAAATTAAAAAAACAGCAACGTATGGATTTATCATTAAAAGACAGCAAAGTAAGACACAAAATGTAGTTTTTTTTTTTTTACTTTTATGTTAAAATGTTAAATCACTGACATTTTTCATAATTTTTCTTTATTAAAAATATGGCACCATTTACATGGACATTCATGAACTGATATAATCACAACCCTATTAGGTTATTTAAACTCATGTCTTCCCTTTATTCCAATTTTCAGAACAGGTTTTGGAATTTAAACTTAACCCAGCAGGCACAGGACATCAACATGACGTCAGATTGACATTGTACCCCAATCAGAAATTGGATTTTGGTTGCCATGGCTGAAAAATATATGTCAGTATTTGACGTTTGTACCCCAACGTCATAGGACATTGCATTAGGTGGGAAATGAAAATAAGGTTGTTGTCAGAACCCAACGTCAGACCGACATCAGTGTCTAAAGTTGGACAGACTTGGACACTGACACTTGGTTTTTGCCCACTTTCCAACGCAACCTAAAACCAACCAAATATCAACGTCTAATGATGTTACAGCTGGACGTTGTGTGGAACTTAACACTATAACATCTATCAGACATTGGATTTTGGTTGCCATACCTGATAAATAAATGTCAGTATTTGATGTCAGTATGATGTTGGTTTAAGATGTTGGCTCGATGTTGGATTTTGGTCACTTTCTAACGCAACCTAAAATAAACCAAATATCAACGTCTAATGATGTTAAGGTTTGATGTTGTGTGGAACTTACCACTATAAAATCGATCATGTTAACATGTTATATTACATTAATAATAAAACTCTAGACTTCCTAAAAGGTTGTTTTTAGAAAAAAAAATATGGCACCATTTACATGGACATTCATGTTATACATCACAGCCCTATTAGGTTATTTGAACTTATGTTGTCCCTTTAATTCCAATTTTCATAACAGGTTTTGGAATTTAAACTTAACCCAGCAGACACAGAATGTCAACATGACATCAGATTGACGTTGCACCCCAACATCGTAAGGCGTTGCATTTTGCATTGAAATAAGGTTGTTGTCATAACCCAACGTCAGACCGACATCAGTGTCTAAAGTTGGACAGACTTAGACATTTAGACACTTGGATTTTGATCAATTTCAAACGCAACCTAAAATCAACCAAATATCAACGTCTAATGGTGTTATGGCTTGATGTTGTGTGAATGTCATCACTGACATCTATTAGACATTGGATTTTGGTTGCCATACCTGACGAATAAATGTCAGTATTTGACGTCAGTATGATGTTGGTTTAAGATGATGGCTCGATGTTGGATTTCGGTCACTTTCCAACGCAACCTAAAATCAACCAAATATCAACGTCTAATGATGTTACAGTTTGATGTTGTGTGGAACTTACCACTATAACATCGATCATGTTAACATGTTAAATGACATTACTAATAAAACTCTAGACTTCCTAAAAGGTTGTTTTTTAATACTTAAAATATGGCACCATTTACATGGACATTCATGTTATACATCACAGCCCTATTAGGTTATTTGAACTTATGTCTTCCCTATGTTTGTACCCCAATCAGACGTTGGATTTTGGTTGCCATGACTGACAAACAAATGTCAGTATTTGACGTCAGTATGATGTTGGTTTAAGATGTTGGCTTAACATTGGATTTTGGTCACTTTCCAACACAACCTAAAATCAACCAAATATCAACGTCTAATGATGTTACAGCTTGATTTTGTGAGGACTATCATGTAAGATAGAGCCTTGAAAGACAGCTGTCTATGCTTGAACCTCCAATTAGGGCAGCTCTCCAAGTTTTTTTTTTTTTTGGAACAGAGCCATGGAATAGAGCCATGGAGAACTGGATGGCCTATATTGTATATCCCACAATGCAATGCAGTTAACTTGACATTCTAATCCAATGTTTCCAATGTGTTAGAATAAAATAAATGAATTGCAAAGAAGTCATGTAACACCACGCATACATGCATAGTAGTTTTGTTGAATGGTTGCAAATCAAATACCATTTCAAACCACGGTCAAACCAAATGAAATGTGTATCTTTCTACGACATATTTAAGACATGCATAAATGAAAATGTACACTGTGTGTTTTTATAGAATAGAATCAAACAGAACAAAAATAAATGATGTAGTATTTTAAACAAGCACATATTCAACTTCAAAACAGCAGGGTGAGGGCAAGTTTACTAATACCCAGGGCATGTTTTATTCAGTAAATACATATGCATTCAAATTGGGTTGTTTACTAATTCATAAATGCACCCAAATTAGAGATCAAGCAATATTGAATTTTGCTGATACGAAGAAGATATGCCTTTGAATAAAGGCTATAAAATGACTAATAAAACCTAAATCTGTGTACCAATTCTCACTGTAGTGGTTTATTTTATGTCTATTATTTAGATGTTGGTGGTTTATTAGTACATACTCTGCATGATCTAATTCTGCATTCCTAATACCAATACCATACCTGTCAACTTTAGGATGTAAAAATACCCCCACCCCAAAAAAAAACCTCAAACCTACCCAGATGAACTTTCAGAATGACCTCAAAATCTTAATGTTCATTCAGAAAGGTATTATTATAAGTAAATAATAAATAAATAAGTTTAAACCATTAAAAATTTGGCAAGGAAAAAAAGGAAAATTTGATTTTAAAGGAAATGTAAATTAGCTTCAAATGACAAAATACATAACAAACATTGGGAAAAATGAAAGGTTTAGCCTATCAAAATCAATGTCCTATACAGATATTAAATCAAGTCATAAAATCTCATCATTGATCCACTGTTTAGTTTGATAACAGAGGTGCCTCTTTAAGAATCCACAGATCTATAATAAAAGCATTTGATTACATTCATTTATGCTCATTTAAATGATTTGTGTTTAAATTAAAACACGCAGGGACAGACAGGTTTTAAAAACACAAAAGTGTCCACATTTGCTCCTCTTCAAATCACATGTACAGAAGCTCATCTAGAAATAGCGTCTTTAACACTACGGAGCGCGTCCATCAGGCAGCACTGTCACATGAATTGACTGATTTGCAGGTTTCATGAGGGGGTTCTGGCTGCAGACTCGGTGCAGATGCAATCTGAGCTGCATCCATTGCTTTTTAATGTGCTCCACTAACCCTATCCCTTACAGTGACCTCCATTGAGTGCATTGTGTCTGACATTGCATCTCTGAGCAATGGAATCTCAGCTTGCATCGAGAAGGCTGAATCCAGATACTTTTGGTTTTCATTTAAAGGGTGACGGTTAATGCATAGCTTTAATAGAAAAGAAATTATGTGTATGTGGCTGTTTTTTTTTTTTTTTTTAATTAATTTCAACATGCTTTATTCTCTTAAAGTCAAGTGCTATTTTGGGGTTTCCACCTTGATTTAGCCAACCAAAATTCAAAAGTTATACATGCAGAGGTGTAAATGCAAAAGTTTGGTAAATTTTAAAGAAAACCCTTTAAATTTTCATAAAACACTGTTGATTAAATGTGATTAAACCCCTCCAAAAAAGAGGCTTTTTTTTATTTGAAAATTTGAAAGTGTACTTTTTAGGTTCTGTGTGGTGTAGGGTGCTGTAATTAATTTTGGTGGTTCCTGCACATGTCAGTAATCATAGGAAAATAGAAACATGTCTCTATCATAATCTATGCAAAAGTTATTCTATTCCAACTGATGAGAGAATGGAACTAATTATGGGGTATTGGGCCAGTACAGACCTTTAAAATTCAAAGAATGCAGAAGTAATCCAATGTTTAGGTGGTTAAAGCAAAAGCAAAATTCTTTTGAACAGCTCTTGCAATTTTATCACATTTGAGATTGGCTCCTTGATGCCACTTTCACTTTTCATAGAAAGATAAAAAATATGAAAGAAAAACGGCATGTGATAGCAGGATAGAATGGTAAAATACAGGAGAATCCCGGCAGAAACGAGAGGGTTGATGGGTATGCAATACCTAAACCTAACTACTACCTTATTAACTATTAATACGCAGAAAATTAGGAGTTTATTTTAGTTAATACTTTATTAATAGCACAAACTGTTGACTAAAATTGTGTGACCATAATGTTTAGTCATTCTTTATTGGACAGAGAGAAAAATATCAAAACCAAAATACCCCAGCATTGAAAAAGCAACATTTTTAAGGGTAACTGGTTGCAAACAATTTGTATTTTTTAAGGGTAGACTGAAATGTCAGTACTTCAATACTTCCAGCTGCTCATTCAAAAAGGTGATATCAAAATCTGAACTCTTACAACCAGTTTAAACATATTAGTGTATATGAACAGCATAAAGTAAACATTGTTTTATTTCTCAACAGTCGATCATGAGCATAATTAAGAACAGTTGAAACTGCAATCTGGCAGATTTCAAAAGAGCACGGGAATACAAACATGTAATACTCACATTTATTTATGATAAAATATTGATATTTAAGAGTACCTTGATTTCAAAACGACATCAAAAACACATCAAAAATGCAAACCTTGGTGTCTATTTTCATCTTTGGTGTCTATTTTGTTGAAAGCATCAATTACAAATTTACACTGGAGTTTTCAACATAGGCTCATTCTGAAAATGTAACTGGACAGCAAATTGAGTCTAAGGGTGCTTTCACACCTAGATGTTTGTTTCGGAACCGGTCTAGTTTTCTTAGTTAGCATGATTCGTTTGGCTTATGTGAATCCAGCAATCTTGCTCAGATTTGAGCCAAATCAATTGGTCTGAGATTGCCTAAATGAGGTGGTCTCGGCTGGAAACGAAGTCTGGAGCGGATCAATTGTAGTGAGAAAACAAAACAATCCAACGAACTAGCGAAACAGGCTATAACACAGTGTATTATGGATATGTAATAGGCATATAAGTGCACCTTTATGCTTATAATGTCCTGTTGCTTATCATCATACATTCAAATAAGGCAACATATGCTTATTCTAAAAAACGTAGTCATTTCTGGAGATCTCGAATTATGTAGCCAGAGCTACACATGGCTGCATTTTGTCTTTAGAATGGCTTTCCTGCTGTTACCAGTTTGTCCAGTAGCTCGCCAAATACATTGGCGGACTTGAGACGCAGAGAGGAGTTGACCACAAAGACGAGATTCAAGTCTGGCGAAGAGTAATTCCAGAAAATGAGTAAGACAAAAACAGAAGCCAAAACATAAAATAAACAAGTAAATAACAGGGTGAAAATGTGGTTAAATCTGAAAACATGGTAAACACCAGAAAATAACTTTTCCTTTTCTGGATTGCTTTTTAAAACACTGTTGGTTGGGTTTAGGGAAGTGGGTGGGCGGGTCAGTCGGTGCTTTTGAAAACACTATTGGTTGGGTTTAGGGAGGGGGAGGGTTGGTCAGTTGATCAGTCAGTCAGTTGACAGCGGCCTCTGGTGGATTTACACGAGAAGAGCAGGCCCGAATGGCACTCATGAGAGAAATTTGAGATCTCAAAAAGCGTACACAGCGGCCTCTGGTGGATTTGTGACAACAAAAACAGCAAAAAATGTAGCTCCTGTGATGTTTATGGCACTCTCCAGAAATGTATATAGTGACACATTTTCAGAATGAGCTTGAGATTTCGTATCCCTACATTCATTCTCTTTCTGCTTAATCCCTTTTTTTCAGAGGTCGCCACAGCGGAATGAACCGCCAACAATTCTGGCATATGTTTTATGCAGTGGACTGTATCCCTACAATGCATGTAAAAAGTAACAAACATTAAAAATGACAAAAAATATGTCAACAATCAATTACAGGACAGTCAATGTTACAAGATGTCAATGTTAGACGTTATATTGATGTCATTTTAGCAGCAAGGTAGTCAATTTACATCAAGTCGATCTGCATTTTAAATCTACATGTAGCTTTTTATATTGCATTGGACTACATCACAATTTCTCTTTCTCCATCCAGAAGCATGATCCTTTTACTACCAATTTCCAAATATAGCCACACTTTGTTGCACTGCACTGAAGACAGAGACAAATGGTTTGCTTCATAAAATAGACTCACAAAGTACGTGAAAGCAGTTTATAATACAGCAATCCTGTGTCGTGGCTTTTACTAATCACACGTTTCTGAATGCACATCACACCTCTCAGGGGAAAAGACAACGGGACGAATTATCAGGTAATGTTCCATTAACAGGCAAGTGCTGCTAATGCATCCATAAACACAATTACAATGAAAAACAAGCACAGCGGGAGCGGGGCAAACTGCTATTTAGTTATTTATTTCCTGGTATTATGTCTGCATGACCATTATAACCATCGCCAGCAAACCTCAGATCCTCGCATGTTTGTGTCACCCCTATTTTCACATCAAAACAACTGACCTTACTGAATTTTTTTAACAATATCTTCTCTTTCCCCCTCTTTGATTTCTTTCTTACACCCCCTCAGTTCCTCAAACGAGTCCTTAGTCAGCAGTAAATCCCACACTTCCAAGGATTTGGCCTGGCGTGATCCGTTACGCAGGATCCAGGCGGAGGAAGAGAGTCTGACTTCAGCTGGCAAGAAAACCACAGGGGGATTTTGGATAACAGACCAGCCGTGCCAAAAAGTCCATCAGAAAGACACACGATCACATGATGATTACACAACTATATCCAACCTTACTCTGATACATTTGAATAGAATCTCTGTAAATTTACTTGACCTTACTTAAAGTCTGTGTGAACCGGAAGGTACTGAGAGTTTTATTGCAGTGTGTACTTAATCAGAATTTTGAGTAAGAGCGGGGATTCATTCAACCCAAGCTCATTACGGATACAGACCCAGGTCTACATTTCTGTGGACAGTGAAACACGTAACTGGAGGTACGTCTGCTTGCAGTTTTTGTTTTAGCAAATTCATCAGAGGCCGCCATGTATGATTTTTGATGATCTCAAATTTCTCAAGTGCATCCTCTTCTCCAGTAAATCCACCAGAGGGCGCAATATAAACTTCAGTCGACAAGGCCAGCATGCTGGACCCTCGTCCCTAAATCCAACCAATAGTGTTTTTAAAAGCAATCTAGAAAAAGAGACTGTGTGATTTCACCAAGTTTTTAGCCTGTTGTTTATTCATTCATTAATTTTCTTGTCGGCTTAGTCCCTTTATTAATCCGGGGTCGCCACAGCGGAATGAACCGCCAACTTATCCAGCAAGTTGTATGTAGCGGATGCCCTTCCAGACACATCCACACACACCTAACACTATGGATAATTTAGCCTACCCAATTCACCTGTACCGCATGTCTTTGAATTGTGGGGAAATCCGGAGCACCCGGAGGAAACCCACGCGAAGGCAGGGAGAAGGCAGGGACAACATGCAAACTCCACACAGAAACGCCAACTGAGCCGAGGTTCGAACCAGCGACCCACCGACCTTCTTGCCGTGAGGCGACAGCACTACCTACTGCCACTGCCTCGCCCTGTTGTTTATTTATTTATTCTGGAATCGTTCTTCACTGAACTCGAACCCCGTCACCACAATCTGAGCAAACTGGAAACACCATACTGATGTTAGCAGTCATTTGGTAGTACTAAAAGGAACAGAAGCCGTTAGCGGTACCGTGAACATTACTCCATAATGTTAATTTTAAAGATGAAATGGAGCCAGATGTACCTCTGGATACATAATTTGCGCTTTTCAGAAATGTAGACAGGCGTATGTCTCCACAATGAGCCTGTGTTGAATTCATTACCTCATAGCAAACTAATAGTAAAGGCCAACCAAGATAATGATAAAGATATGGTTCTAAAAATCATTTACAAAGTTAAAATATTGCATAGTTCACACCACAACGATTCATTCATTTTCTTGTTGGCTTAGTCCCTTTATTATTCCGGGGTCGCCACAGTGGAATGAACCTCCAACTTATCCAGCAAGTTTTTACGCAGCGGATGCCCTTCCAGCCGCAACCCATCTCTGGGAAACATCCACACACACACACTCATACACTATGGACAATTTACCCTACCCAATTCACCTGTAACGCATGTCTATGAACAGTGGGGGAAACCGGAGCATCCGGAGGAAACCCACACGAAGAACATGCAAACTCCACACAGAAACACCAACTGAGCCGAGGTTCGAACCAGCGACCCAGCGACCTTCTTGCTGTGAGGCAACAGCACTACCTACTGCGGCACTGCCTCACCCTCATCACAACGATAAACTATTACAATGATTTTCCCAGCTGATGAATGATACAACACTGACAGCCTGTCAGAATCCATTGAAAATTAAATCATATGCGCAGTTTAAAGATACAGACAACACTGTCAAGAAGCCCAATGTTTAATATTAAGCACTCCTATAAAAGATTGCTTAAAGTAAATAATGACAATCTTGGAAACTATTGTCATGCCGTGAGAAATAATTCATTTAAAATATAGATTGAAGTCATGCTGGCAATTTGAAACCTAAAAGTATCGTAGGAGTCCAGTGCTAGGTTCAGTGTTTTTGTCTTGCCTTCTTTGAAAATGTTGGGGAACTGACTATGACAGCGGAATTCACAGTTCGATTAGAATAATTACACGTCACCATCTCAACAGTCTGTTCAGATGCAGTAGCACACTGAGGACACTGGCTTGTTACAAGGGATATTGTTTGTTCAAATCATTTAAGAATCATGTTTACACCTGCATTTAGCTTCATCTACTTATGACGGCATTGATGAAAGCATTTCTTAGGTTCCATTTACTCTTATGTGTTTTAAGGCAGTGATTCCCAAGGTGGGGGTCGCTGGACAATGAGGGGGGTCCCTTGATGATTTCCAAAAATCAAATTAATTATAATAAACTATATGAAAACACATTAGTGTAAATTGGATAAGGTGACATGGTGACAAGATAAGGTGATAAGATGACAGGTGTAGCATTTTGAAAATTGCTATACAAATGAATTAGTATTACTTGACACAACTGTAAGACCAATTTTAAACCTTGTCTATATTGAAAAGGAAATTAATTCAACTTGTAACATGTAAAAGAAGTCGCAATGATCAAATAATTCATCAATTAAAGTGGAAAAACTTTTTGTAATTTGTAATTAGTTACAAAAGTCCCTTGTTTAAGTTTTCACTTTTCAGAGTATGTACTTTCACAATGATGACAAAGATGAAAAGCAATCGCATACAAATATCAGATCACACTGTGAACCGGCCTTTACCAACAGACACAATGCATGCTTTTCCCCAAGACTCCTGCGAGCGCTCTCAGTGTGGAGAGATTCAGGCATTGAGGTCTGCAGATAACCCTCTCCCGGGCCCTTTGAGAGCTCACTGCAGGGGCCTGGCCCTGCTCCTCGTCCCCCAGGACAGCCACATTCTCTATTCGCATTCGTCTGCCTTCACATGTGGAGAAAACCAATGAATGCGGCTTAATATAGCTGCAATTTGGTGCATTGTGGGGGACGAGGCATTTTGAATGCGGACCTGTGATTGTATCCAAATGGAAAAAGAGCCCGGGGGGCTTCATCACACACTTCTTGTCTTGCTAAACATTTAATGAAGTGGATGTGCTCCGGAAACAAGCTAATATGAAGTAGGTTGCAGATTTTCTGTGCTAAGAGGAAGGGTGCTTAATTGTAATGAATGTGCACATCAAATCTAGAAAGTCTGTTGCAGATGTAATAATGCTAATTCAATGAAAGCCTGCTTAAGAGTTATTGAAGAGAGAACCTTCATGGCTTTATTCTTAAGTTTTTTTTTAAACTGCACTTTGCAATAACGTTACATTCAAAACTTTAAATACAAAACTTTTTTAAGGTGCCTTTTTATTATTTGCTGAATAATAATAATAAATTACTTACTGCACTTGCTATAAGGTTCACAGTATAATTTGGTTCATAGTCAATTGCTTGTTATAATGTTTTTGTTATTACTAAGGCAAATACACAACCCAGGCTTATTCTGATTACGTACTACAGGGGTGTCCACACTCGGTGCTGGAGGGCCAGTGTCCTGGAGAGTTTAGCTCCAACCCTAATCAAACACACCTGAATAATGTAATCAAGCTCTTACTAGGTATACTAGAAACTTCCAGGCAGGTGTGTTGAAGCAAGCTGGGGCTAAAGTCAGTAATACACCGGCCCTCCAGGATGGACTTTGGACACCCCTGACACTGTTACATACATTTATGCAGAGCAAAATACGTCAAAGGACATACGTTTTTTGCAGTTTTTGTTTTCGCAAATCCACCAGAGGAAGCTGTGTACGTTTTATCACATCTCGAATTTCTGTTCTCGCATACATCCACCAGAGGCTGCCCTCCCCCTCCCCTAAACGCAACCAATAGTGTGTTCAAAAGCACCGATTGACCCGCGACCCAAGTCAAATAATTACGAATGTCAGTAAATACATTCACATCCATGTATAACCTTGTCTGTCACATGAATGTTTTTGACAATCTTGTGACTCAATAAAGCCCCATTCACACTACAAGCATCTCGCAGCGACAAAGTGACAAGTGACCATTCATTTCAATGGACCTACATCTACACAAGCAACAGCGACCGTTGGCGACCAGGTGGCGTGTTGAGCGACGCGACAAAGCTGAGAATCCTTCAACTTTATGCAAATGAAGAGCGACTTTTTTTGAGTGACAGCCAATAGGAGCACTAGTAGAACTCACGTGAACTCTCGTCTGTCAGCTTGCTCAGAGGCCGGTGGTATTCTCCGTGCTGTAAACCTACAAAGATCTGCAGCAGATCGCGACAGGCAACTACAAAGTTGCTGCTAGTGTAAATGAGGCTTAATACATTGGTTAGTAAATGCTCCATTCAGCCAATTTTATTACTGTGAGCTTTGTGTTTAAATAAAACATCTCAGAACAATGTTTTTGTCTTATATTTACATGTTGTGGCAAGTAGCCATGTAATATGCAGGATAAAGTATTTCCAGATGGTTCATTTTACAGAATAAACCCCTTCAGGCTTATACAACAGTCCTCTGGAAGTCCATACTTTATCCCTTACTTATATCTAAAGCATGTTGAAAGTGGATGACAGATGGACTTAAACACCAATACTTGTCTACCAGTCATCCAATCAACCAAAACACATCATAATATCAGGTTTAAACAGAAACTTTATCAGTTCTACTCTTGTTTGCATGCTTTCTTTTTTTACAGTTTGCCATGTAAGTAAACTACAGACAAAAAGAGAGCTGCCTTGCTGTAATACCACCGCTCCAAACCATTCACACCTACAGTATGGCAGCTGGTCAGGGACATTCTCCAGCACCTCCTACTTGAAATCAAACAACACAAGATTGTGATTGGCCTCACTTAGACTCACACAATAGACCTTTATAAGTGTAAACGAGTCAGAAGGGGGTTACGAATGTCAATGTAGGACCTGAAATGCAGTGTGCCATGAAGAGTGACAGCAACTGCTCATAAAAACACATGCAATTGCTGGTGGACTTTTCAGAAACATGACTAGGGCTTGAAGACCGCCAGAATTAATGATAATAAAACATAACCTTTGTGACCCTTTTGTTCTCTCACTACCTTCTCTGACCCTGAGTCACAGACAAAAGGGTGGAATGATGGGATTATAAACTGGATTATGTTGCGCATAATATCCTTATCTTGAGTAAATGTACCTACAAATGTTTTCAGCCAAAAATGGTAGGCAATGTTAGTACAAAGCAAATCAGACAAGCTGTTCTGACAGGATTTCTGTTGAGGTTTGATGTTGAGTTCTTGTAAAGTGAAGAAACAAAGGTAGTTTGTGGTTAAATATTTCATGTTTAGGCAAATATTAATTTTTAATCCTCGACATCTATTTTTTTTTCCCAGATTGATAAAGGTCTCAGCACATGCGCTGGTTCGACGTACAAAAACTCAAATCAAAATGAAATATTTATGACACTGTCAGTGCAAGAACGTATCTTTAAAGTTTCCTCTTGAGAGAAAAAAATCATGCTTATTGTACTTTACTTTACTATTGTATTGCACACACACACACACACAAACACACACACACACACACACACACACACACACACACACACACACACACACCACATTGATATAATCCTATAACAATGTTGAAAAGTACACAACCATGGAATAAAAAAGTGATAGTCACAACCATGATTTTTTATCACACTATTTTAAGTAAATGGTGTCAGAATTGTAAATCAAACTCAAGATTGTGATAAACAAAGCCACAGTTGTGAGAACTCCTATACATTAGTGATTGTGAGAATAAACAACACAATCTCACGGCAATTCATAACTTTTTCATTTAGCGGCTAATTCATACGAATTTGTACAATCTAATTCGTAGTACGATTTAATTTTAGTACGATTTGCTCATCCCCCAATGACGGTTGGGTTTAGGGGTGGGGTTAGGTGCCATGCCTCCTTTTTAAAATTGTACGAATTTTGTACGAATTAGCCACCAAACTTGCAAAACATAAAATACTTACATTTTCTCATGAGATCAGGCAGGAAGAAAATCTAAATTCTAATGGGTAAAAGTGAGAAGTATCGAGACTTAATATTAATAACTCAATATTTTATGTCAGAGCCCAGCAGACACACAACTTCTTAAGGCATTATTATTAGGTTAGATTTAGGTCATCAGCGTCTAAGGACAATGTTATTTTGACATCCAATAACAACGTCAAATGACTGTGATATTTGGTTGATTTTTTAGGTTGCAAAAGTGTTGAAAAGTGACCAAAATCTAACATCTTAAACCAACGTCATACTGACGTCAAACACTGACATTTATTCGTCAGGTATGGCAACCAAAATCCAATGTCTGATAGATGTCACAGTGGTAACATCCACACAATGTCAAGCTGTAACATCATCAGATGTTGATATTTGGTTGATTTTAGGTTGTGTTGGAAAGTCACCAAAATCATACGTCGAACCAAGATCTTAAACCAATGTCATATTGATGTCAAATACTGACATTTATTCGTCTGGTATAGCGACCAAAATCCAAAATCTGATAAACCTCATATTGGTATTATCCACGAAACATCAAACTGTAACATCATTAGATGCTGATATTTTGTTGTTGTTGTTTTTTTTGTAGGTTGTGTTGGAAAATGACCAAAATCCAACGTCGAGCCAACATTTTAAATCATCATCATATTGACGTCAAATACTGACATTTATTTGTCAGGTATGGCAACCAAAATCCAACGTCTGATAGACAACATATTGGTAATGTCCACACTATGTCATGCTGTAACATCATTAGACATTGATGTTTTGTAGTTTTTAGGTTGCATTGGAAAGTAACCAAAATGCAACGTCGAACCAAGATCTTAAACCAATGTCATATTGATGTCAAATACTGACATTTATTTGTCTGGTATAGCAACCAAAATCCAAAATCTGATAAACCTCATATTGGTATAATCCACACAATATCAAACTGTAACATCATTAAATGTTGATATTTATTTATTTTTTTTTTTTTGTAGGTTGGGTTGGAAAATGAAGCAAAAAATCCAACGTCGAGCCAACATTTTAAATCATTATCATATTGACGTCAAATTCTGACATTTATTCGTCAGGTATGGCAACCAAAATCCAACGTCTGATAGACGTCATATTGGTAATGTCCACTCTATGTCATGCTGTAACATCATTAGACGTTGATGTTTTGTTGATTTTAGGTTGCGTTGGAAAGTAATCAAAATGCAACGTCGAACCAAGATCTTAAACCAATGTCATATTGATGTCAAATACTGACATTTATTTGTCTGGTATAGCAACCAAAATCCAAAATCTGATAAACCTCATATTGGTATTATCAACACAACATCAAACTGTAACATCATTAGATGTTGATATTTTGTTGTTTTTTTGTAGGTTGTGTTGGAAAATGATGCAAAAAATCCAACGTTGAGCCAACATTTTAAATCCTCATCATATTGACGTCAAATACTGACATTTATTCGTCAGGTATGGCAACCAAAATCCAACGTCTCATAGACAACATATTGGTAATGTCCACACTATGTCATGCTGTAACATCATTAGACGTTGATGTTTTGTAGTTTTTAGGTTGCGTTGGAAAGTAAACAAAATGCAACCAATCTGTCCGACATTAGACATTAACATGGCCTAACGTTGGGTTCTGACATATTTCCGCTTATGGGGGTCTGGTGCAATTCAAACCCTTTAAATCTTAAAGCGAAAGTCGATGACATCACGGACCCGGTACCGGGTCCACGGAGTTAAACTAGTTAACAACTATAGTGAGACGTGGTCAAGTGGTACATCCTTGATAAACTGTCCAACCTGCACTGCTTGACAATGGCATCGTCTATCAACCCAACCATAGTAGTAATATACTAAAATTTATTAATAATTAATTTAAATTTAAATATTTTTAAATTTGAATTATTATTTTATTTTTTTATGTAATTCAACAACACATTGATCAGAACAATGAGCATTATTGCCAAAAAATAGTATTTTAAAACCTTAGTGTTTAGCATTTGGGTTCATTACGAGTTCGTTATCTGTCAGAATGTTACATTTTAGACCCCGGACATTTTTATTGAGGGCACGACACATAGTGAGACCAAAAGTAGCGCATGTCCTTTCACCACACATGACATGCAACTCTCCCATGTGTATGCAGGTTATAATCAGTATATTTCATTACGCCTGACCCCATTCCTCGCCTATAATTTGCTCTCTGCCGTCACCGTCCCAAAGAAAAAAAAATGACTCATGAAAATCCTAGGACAGAAAAGTTCAAACTCTGTCTCGAGACCATTCATTTTCTCAGCAAAAGCATAAAATCAATTAAAAACAGCTTTTCCGGAGTGTGCCAATGCCGGCCGTGTGTCGTGGGTGCTGACCCATAAGACATTAATGCTCTCGCTGCGTTTCTCTGTGTACACTCAATCTGGATGTAGGCGGTGAAGCCAATTCTCATTCAGGGTCGCTCGAGTTCTTGTCTTGTATAACTCTATTCAGCATGCATATTCACCTTCGGTCTTTATTTTCATGTTTCAGCCAGCGTGAGAGAGGGATTATATGTTGCTGCACCTAAAAACTCATCTCTTTTAAACACCATCAAAAGCGCTTTTGCTGTAACTGACCTCAATGCTAAAAGCAGCATTGTGGAGTCTTGCATTGCATAACTCATCTCGCAACAAAGAGAGGCCTCTAGTGTTAGCCAGGAGACCTGTGGCAAGGTTTTCCATTAAGACCGAGAGGTCACAGGAATCAGTGTATACCTGTGAGAATGAGCTCATGTAATATTGATGGTCATGTGTGTGACCGTGGGCTGTAAAATTAGCAGCTTCGCAGCTTGAGTTCTGTCGAAAGAGCTTCACAGCGGTCATGCGCGACTTATAGAGTGTAAAGGGTATGAGATGTGTATGGTGAATGTCACATATGCTAAAATCGAAGGAAATGATGTCTAATTTAAGACTAACATTACGATGAGACATTATATAGCTATATAGAATGAATGTGTCAAAGAAATACAATAAGCAATCTGATACAGAACGAGCTACTTGTTGTTTATATATATAATATATTCACATTACTGGGTTGCAGCTGGAAGGGCATCTGCTGCGTAAAACATTTGCTGGAATAGTTGGTGGTTCATTCCACTGTGATAAAAAGGGACTAAGCTGAAGGAAAATGAATGAATGATGTAAATAATATATCTATAACTCCTGAACTTTTATGTTAAGACTTTCCTGAAACTTTCTGAAATAATGTGATATGTAAAACAAGGCCTATTTAGCAGAGTTGATTAGATGTAGGCCACTGTATTTTATTTTTCTACCTTTCTTTTTCAGTTAATTTCATAATGACTTCATCATATTTAGGTTTGGACCCTGTGGAGGACATTGCATGACTGTATGTGTTTCATTAGCTTTTTTCTTTATGTCCAAATTTGACATCACTGTATTCACAGTGTCTTTGTCATCACAAAACCATCACTAATGGGTAGGCTCAGACCCAATCTGTGTGCACAGAAATCAGCAGATTTACGCAGATTTTTATCCCATCATAGAGTCTGTGTATTTACTTGTTTATATGTGTGTGAATTTAAATTTATTCAGCTTTTAAATAAATTCCACTAACATTTTCGTGATATATTAACAGTGATATTAAAATATTCATACAATTTATTTAAATAATAGTTTGTAAAGTAATATTTTCTGTCTTTTACTAGTTATATTATATAGGAGACTTACTTTGTTGACCAAATAAGTGATTCTAATTAGATTTCCATTGTAAACATTAAATAAACGTTAAAAATGATAAAAGTATTATTTTTATTTTATATGTTAAGGTTTTACTAAAATCATTTGAGATTTTTTTACAAAATTCTCAGCAGAAATAGCAAAAAATGTCCGCAGATTATGTCTGGCCCTAGTAAAGGGTGATTTCGAGAATAAGAATGAATGGCATTGTGGAATAAATCCTGTCTGCGCTTTTCAGTATTTACAATCTTGAAGCTTTCTGAAATAATGTGATATGTAAAACCAGGCTTTCGGCAGAGTTAATAAGATGTAGGTCAGTGCATCTTTCTTTTTCAGTTAATTTCATAATGACTTTATCATATTCAGGTTTGGACCATGTGGAGGCCATTTCATGACTGTGTGCATTTCATCAGCTCTTTATCTATCTCTAAATATAATATCACTTTATTCACAGTGTATTTGTCATCACAAAGCCATTACAAATGGGTGATTTCCAGAATAAGAATGAATAGTGAATTTAAACCTGTCTGTGATTTCAGGATTCACAATCCTGAAGCTTTCTGAAATAATGTGATATGTAAAACCAGGCTTTCAGCAGAATTGATTAGATGTAGGCCATTGTATATTTCTTTTTCTATCTTCCTTTTTCAGTTAATTTTATAATGACCTCTTGATCTGGACTCTGTGGAGGCCATTTCATGAAGGGGTGTGTTTCAACAGCTATCAATCTGTAAATTTGATTTCAATGTATTCACAATGTATTTGGGTCACAAAAACATTACAAATGGGTGATTTCCAGAATAAGAATGAATAGTGGATTTAAACCTGTCTGCGCTTTTCAGTATTCACAATCCTGAAGCTTTCTGAAATAATGTGATATGTAAAACAAGGCCTATTTAGCAGAGTTGATTAGATGTAGGCCACTGTATTTTATTTTTCTACCTTTCTTTTTCAGTTAATTTCATAATGACTTCATCATATTTAGGTTTGGACCCTGTGGAGGACATTGCATGACTGTATGTGTTTCATTAGCTTTTTTCTTTATGTCCAAATTTGACATCACTGTATTCACAGTGTCTTTGTCATCACAAAACCATCACTAATGGGTAGGCTCAGACCCAATCTGTGTGCACAGAAATCCGCAGATTTCCGCAGATTTTTATCCCATCATAGAGTCTGTGTATTTACTTGTTTATATGTGTGTGAATTTAAATTTATTCAGCTTTTAAATAAATTCCACTAACATTTTCGTGATATATTAACAGTGATATTAAAATATTCATACAATTTATTTAAATAACAGTTTGTAAAGTAATATTTTCTGTCTTTTACTAGTTATATTATATAGGAGACTTACTTTGTTGACCAAATAAGTGATTCTAATTAGAATTCCATTGTAAACATTAAATAAACGTTAAAAATGATAAAAGTATTATTTTTATTTTATATGTTAAGGTTTTACTAAAATCATTTGAGATTTTTTTACAAAATTCTCAGCAGAAATAGCAAAAAATGTCCGCAGATTATGTCTGGCCCTAGTAAAGGGTGATTTCGAGAATAAGAATGAATGGCATTGTGGAATAAATCCTGTCTGCGCTTTTCAGTATTTACAATCTTGAAGCTTTCTGAAATAATGTGATATGTAAAACCAGGCTTTCGGCAGAGTTAATAAGATGTAGGTCAGTGCATCTTTCTTTTTCAGTTAATTTCATAATGACTTTATCATATTCAGGTTTGGACCATGTGGAGGCCATTTCATGACTGTGTGCATTTCATCAGCTCTTTATCTATCTCTAAATATAATATCACTTTATTCACAGTGTATTTGTCATCACAAAGCCATTACAAATGGGTGATTTCCAGAATAAGAATGAATAGTGAATTTAAACCTGTCTGTGATTTCAGGATTCACAATCCTGAAGCTTTCTGAAATAATGTGATATGTAAAACCAGGCTTTCAGCAGAATTGATTAGATGTAGGCCATTGTATATTTCTTTTTCTATCTTCCTTTTTCAGTTAATTTTATAATGACCTCTTGATCTGGACTCTGTGGAGGCCATTTCATGAAGGGGTGTGTTTCAACAGCTATCAATCTGTAAATTTGATTTCAATGTATTCACAATGTATTTGGGTCACAAAAACATTACAAATGGGTGATTTCCAGAATAAGAATGAATAGTGGATTTAAACCTGTCTGCGCTTTTCAGTATTCACAATCCTGAAGCTTTCTGAAATAATGTGATATGTAAAACAAGGCCTATTTAGCAGAGTTGATTAGATGTAGGCCACTGTATTTTATTTTTCTACCTTTCTTTTTCAGTTAATTTCATAATGACTTCATCATATTTAGGTTTGGACCCTGTGGAGGACATTGCATGACTGTATGTGTTTCATTAGCTTTTTTCTTTATGTCCAAATTTGACATCACTGTATTCACAGTGTCTTTGTCATCACAAAACCATCACTAATGGGTAGGCTCAGACCCAATCTGTGTGCACAGAAATCCGCAGATTTCCGCAGATTTTTATCCCATCATAGAGTCTGTGTATTTACTTGTTTATATGTGTGTGAATTTAAATTTATTCAGCTTTTAAATAAATTCCACTAACATTTTCGTGATATATTAACAGTGATATTAAAATATTCATACAATTTATTTAAATAACAGTTTGTAAAGTAATATTTTCTGTCTTTTACTAGTTATATTATATAGGAGACTTACTTTGTTGACCAAATAAGTGATTCTAATTAGAATTCCATTGTAAACATTAAATAAACGTTAAAAATGATAAAAGTATTATTTTTATTTTATATGTTAAGGTTTTACTAAAATCATTTGAGATTTTTTTACAAAATTCTCAGCAGAAATAGCAAAAAATGTCCGCAGATTATGTCTGGCCCTAGTAAAGGGTGATTTCGAGAATAAGAATGAATGGCATTGTGGAATAAATCCTGTCTGCGCTTTTCAGTATTTACAATCTTGAAGCTTTCTGAAATAATGTGATATGTAAAACCAGGCTTTCGGCAGAGTTAATAAGATGTAGGTCAGTGCATCTTTCTTTTTCAGTTAATTTCATAATGACTTTATCATATTCAGGTTTGGACCATGTGGAGGCCATTTCATGACTGTGTGCATTTCATCAGCTCTTTATCTATCTCTAAATATAATATCACTTTATTCACAGTGTATTTGTCATCACAAAGCCATTACAAATGGGTGATTTCCAGAATAAGAATGAATAGTGAATTTAAACCTGTCTGTGATTTCAGGATTCACAATCCTGAAGCTTTCTGAAATAATGTGATATGTAAAACCAGGCTTTCAGCAGAATTGATTAGATGTAGGCCATTGTATATTTCTTTTTCTATCTTCCTTTTTCAGTTAATTTTATAATGACCTCTTGATCTGGACTCTGTGGAGGCCATTTCATGAAGGGGTGTGTTTCAACAGCTATCAATCTGTAAATTTGATTTCAATGTATTCACAATGTATTTGGGTCACAAAAACATTACAAATGGGTGATTTCCAGAATAAGAATGAATAGTGGATTTAAACCTGTCTGCGCTTTTCAGTATTCACAATCCTGAAGCTTTCTGAAATAATGTGATATTTAAAACCAGGCCTGTTTAGCAGAGTTAATTAGATGTAGGCCACTGTATCTTTCTTTTTTCTGATTTTCTTTTTTACTTCACTTAATAATGACTTCATCATATTTAGGTCTGGACTCTGTGGAGGCCATTTCATAACTGTACTGTGTTTCATCAGCTCTTTTTATCTTTTCATGTTTTCACTGTATTCAAAGTATGTTTATAATCACAAAACCATTACTAATGGGTTACTTCCATTATGAGAAGGAATGGAATAATGGATAAAACCTGTCTGTGCTTTTCAGTATTCACAATCCTATCAATCATCAACAATATCTCTAACTGCACAAGAAATGCAGCTCCGAACCAAAATGATTTAAATCAGAATGATTCAGTGAAAGCCAAAAACACCTGATCTTTTATCTCCTTTTCATGTACAGTATATAATATAAAGTAATGCTGCAGTGGAAAAAGAATAAATATTGTGTCTGACTTCTATGAGCTTGGAGGACTGCATCCATACATCTCTGCAATGACTCAAATCACTAATTAATAAAGTCATCTTGAATGGCAAAGAAAGCGTTCTTGCAGGACTTCCAGAGTTCATCAAGATTCTTTGGGTTTCTCCTCAATGCGTTCTCCTTCATCCATGCTCAATAATGTTCATGTTTGGTAACTGGGCTGGACAATCCTGGAGCACCTTGACCTTCTTTGCTTTCAGGAACTTTGATGTGGAGGCTGAAGTATGAGAAGGAGCGCTATCCTGCTGAAGAATTTCCCCTTTCCTGTGGTTTGTAATGTAATGGGCAGCACAAATGTCTTGATACCTCAGGCTGTTGATGTTGCCATCCACTCTGCAGATCTCTTGCACGCCCTCATACTGAATGTAATCCCAAACCATGATTTTTCCTTCACCAAACTTGACTGATTTCTCTGAGAATCTTGGGTCCATGCGGGTTCCAATACGTCTTCTGCAGTATTTGTGGTGATTAGGATGCAGTTCAAGATGATTGGAAAATTCGACCTTCTGCCACTTTTCCAAATGATCAACTAGAAGTCAAGCTATTATTTGTTGCTCTTACTACTGGGATCAACGACATGACTTTTGTCAGGTAGTTTACACACACATTAATAAAAAAAAAATCATTGTAATACCTTGTGATGATTGACAATCAGGTAGCATTTTTGCCTCCATCAAACAATTTTCCCACATTAATATGAAGCACACTACTGAAATTATGACATTTACTGAGACCGACAACGAGAAAAAGAACAGACGAATAACCAGGGAGGGATGAAAAGCATCTATTTGACTGTGAAAATGTGATTTGAATCAGAAACATACTGTCTGGAAATCACTCTGGGAGTCACTATCCTTGCAATTCTGTCAGCAAACTGCCCTTTTGTTGCAATCAGGGAGCCGGTTTCATTTCTTCAAACCACGCTGTTGATACTACACAGGACAAGGTGATAAAGGATCACTGTCTTTCTCCCTAGGAAGGCCATCTGTCAGACCTTGCGCGTGCTGGTGTGTGTGTGTGTGCGTGTGGTTCAGAAGGATAAAGAGTGGGCATCTAATCATCGTAAGCCAAGCTTTAGCCATGTGTGTGGACACAGTTGGTGACCACCATTACAGCCACAAACAGGGTCTCTTTACAACATGATGAGGAAACCTTCAGACACATAAGAATGAGTGACGAGACCGCGCTCGATACTGTCAGTAAACCACTCGCCGTTGTTCCAACAGGGCCATAAAATGAGTGTAAATGTCCTGCAAAACCAACAGAAATGTGTCAGCACTATTACAGGAAGAGTAAAGCTTCGGCTCGGCTCAGAGGAAGCCTTTAAACTGCTTTACATTACATTGTCCTGCTTGGACAGTGCTGTTTATTATAAAGCATTGTTTAGAAGTCCGGTTAACTAACCTGTAAAACCCAACAGTCAGCTTTATCAAATGAAATGAGTGTAGTTAACTCAAAATTTACTGAAGGTTAATTCTACTCAGTTGAGAAGAGTTTTGAACTCAGTGTTGAAGGTAATGAGATAATTAAATACCTCATTATCAACTTAAATGGAGTAAGTTCACAGTACTCATATAGATTGGTTTTTAACTCAAATGGTTTGTAGCACTCGGTTTCCTCAGACGGTTTGAGTTGCCTTAACTTATTAGGCTTCACAGTACTCAGTTGGTTTGAGTTCTTTTCATTTATTGAGTTTTACTGTGCTCAAATTGCTTCATTTACTTAAATGGATTGGTACCACTTTATAATAACTACACACTATAAATCATTTATTAAGCATTAGCAAATAGTAAATTCCTTATCTATTAAGCATTATTTCTCCATTAATAAACATTAGTAGGCAGTTTATAACTGCAGCTACAAATGCTCTATTCTTGACTTACAAACATATTTAAAATGTGCTTAATAATTGTACTTTCATACTTTGTTAATCATTTATTTTTCATTACTAAATTACATATTGATTTATTTACAAACCATTTGTATTTAAGAGTAGTTGAGGGTTTTTAGGATCATTCAGAATGAGTTAGTAAATGATTAATAAACTATTGAAATCAACGTTTATATATCTTATTATTCAGGCATATGTTAATGGTTACTATGTATGTTAATAAATGCTTTATTAACTCAACTTCATGCAGTTTTGTGACCTAATCTAAAGTGAGAACTATTCATGCTTCATAAATCCCTTAAAAATTACAAATAAAGGATCCGTTAAATTATAAACAGGAAAAATGACATCATTCATTCCTATTCATTTAAAGATTCACAAATGAAACTGTACTTTAAATGAAAAATAAATCGTTGCAACCTTATCTGAAATAAAATCACTGTAGAGTTTAAACATTGCAACTTATTATATTGTTAAATTATTATGTTGTTGATGTTGTTTTATCCAGTTTTATGTCATATTTTGACACTCCTGTTATTCGGCAATGATTAAACTTTACAGTAATCTCACTTTTTAGAACAGATTGCAAAGATTGTTGTTCATTTCATTCTGAACCTTTAATAATCATTTACAAGGGATTTTATTTATGAAGCATGAATAGTCCTCACTTTAGATTAGGTCACAAAACTGCATGAAGTTGAGTTAATAAAGCATTTATTACCATATTAGTTAACTATTAGTATATGCCTGAATAATAAGATACATAAATGTTGATTTCAATAGTTTAATAATCATTTACTAACTCATTTTGAATGATCTTAAAAACCTTCAACTACTTTTAAATACAAATGGTTTGTAAATAATTCGATACTTAATTTAGTGATGAAAAATAAATCATTAACTAAGTATGAAAATACAATCATTAAACACATTATATAGGTGCTAATAAGTCAAGAATACAGCGTTTGTAGCTGCAGTTATAAACTGCTTACTAACGTTTATTAATGTAGAGTTAATGCTTAACAGATAATGAATTCACTAGATACTAATGCTTAGTAAATGATTCATAGTGTGTAGTTATTATAAAGTGTTACCAATGGATTAAGTTCACAGTACTCATTAGGATTAATTTTTGAACTTAAATGATTTGGTTCAACCAATTTCCTAAATGGTTTGAGTTACCTTAACTTTTTGGGGTTTACAGTGTACTAATAAACAATTGATATGCACTTAAAAAAAAATTCTGTTTGTTCAAACTACTTATTTAAAATGAGTTGAAACAACACAAATCTTGAGTTTTTTTGGACAACTTAATTGTTTTATGTTCAATCTACTTACATTTGTAATGTAAGCTCAGTCAATTTTTGTTAAATTGTGTGTATGCCTGCATTTTTGCAGTGGAATGTTGACGGTCAGATCATTTAGCGGTTACATTAACTTTATGAGATGTGAATTGAAGACAAGACAATGCCGCTTTATTATTGTATTACCATATTGATTGGCATCAGTGGAACATGCGCTAGAGTATACTGACTCTAGGAATTAATTCATTCAATTAATGACATATTATAGAAGTCACAGTGCAGCTCTGAAATACTAAATAATATAAAAATCATTAAAAATAAAATTATTTATACTTTGCAGTTATAGACCAATTTGAGGGATGTAAACAATAACAATGGTCCTAACGTATTTCCTGGTTTGCATTTTTAATTTTCATAGCTTCCGGGTATCCAAAAAAGTCCACAAATTGATAAATAAAGATATGACAGCTGTTTT
>NC_141038.1:48295000-48375000 GCF_052040795.2 Danio rerio | reverse complement strand
AGGACTAAGCAGAAATGAACCGCCGGAATGAAAGGCACAGCAGATGCCTTTCCAGCTGCAACCCAGTACTGGGAAACATCCATACACACTCATTCACACACATACACTACCGTCAATTTAGTTTATTCAATTCACCTATAGCGCACGTGATTGTGAGGGAAACCGAAGCACACGGAGAAGAACATGCAAACTCCACACGGACATGCCAACTGACCCAGCCGGGACCCAAACCAGTGACCTTTTTTTTCTGTGAGGCGACAGTGCTAACCACTGAGCCACCGTGTCGCCTGCTTCTGAGATTATTCTAATGTGAAATAAGAATAATTTGATCTTCACTGCAGTATCGGATACCTTAATAATACGTATATCTGGCAGAACAACAAAAAACTGCAGTATGAAAATCACTCAAATCAAACAATCTGAGCTACTATTCACCCGTGTGGAAAAAACACTTTAATCATCTGTAGTAATTAGCTGCTACACTGTTTTTTTCATACTACAGTGAGTTACAGAAAAAAAAAATTATATATATATATATATATATATATATATATATATATATATATATATATATATATATATATATATATATACATATTTGAAGTCAGTATTAAATTATTAGGCCCCCTGAATTATTAGCCCCCACTGTATATTTTTTTTCCAATTTCTGTTTAACGGAGAGCAGTTTTTTCCAACACATTTCTAAAAATAATAGTTTAATAACTCATTTCTAATAACTGATTTATTTTATCTTTGCCATGATGAAAGTAAATAATATTTTACTAGATATTTTTCAAGACACTTCTATACAGCTTAAAGTGACATTTAAAGGCTTAACTAGGTTAATTAAGTTAACTAGGCAGGTTAGGGTAATTAGACAAGCTATTGTATAAGATGGTTTGTTCTGTAGACTATCAAAAAAAATTATTAAAGAGGCTAATAATTTTGACCTTAAAATGGCATTTAAAAAAATTAAAACTGCTTTTATTATAGCTGAAATAAAACAAATAATACTTTTTCAAGAAGAGAAAATATTATCAGACATACTGTGAACATTTCCTTGCTCTGTTAAACATCATGGATGGTTTAAGTAGCATAATTCATTCATTCATTCATTCATTCATTCATTCATTCATTCATTCATTCATTCATTCATTCAATTATTCATTCATTCATTTTCTTTTTGGCTTAGTCCCTTTATTAATCTGTGGTCGCCAACTTCGGAATTAACTGCGAACTTATCCAGCATATGTTTTACGAAGCGAATGCCCTTCCAGCTGCAACTCATCTTCGGGAAACATCCATACACACTCATTCACACTCATACACAACGGACAATTTAGCCTGTCTCCAATTCACCTGTACCGCATGTCTTTGAACTGTGGGGGAAACCGGAGCACCCTGAGAAAACCCACACAAACACAGGGAGAACATGCAAACTCCACAAAGAAACACTAACTGACCCAGCGGAGGCACTACCTACTGCGCCACCTGGGAAATAATTTAAAAAGAAAAAAAATTCTAAGGGGGGCTAATAATTCTGACTTCAACTGTATAAGCATCCTATAAGCAATTTTTTTTTTGACAGAAATAATAAATGTTTTGTTTTAAGAAGACTAAAAATAACTAAAAACTAATTTTGTTTCATTCATTTCAAATATACTATCAATCCCATAACAATAAGTCTATCCTACAATCTTACATTTTTTAATTAATGTTCAAAATATGAATTGACTGTTTCCCAGTGATTGGTTGCAGCTGGAAGGGCATCAGCTGCATAAAACTTATGCTGAGTAAGTTAGCGGATCATTCCGCTTCGTCCTGCGAATAAAGGCACTAAGCCGGAGGAAAATTAATGAGCGAATCCCGGGAAGCCAAACAGAAATTGTCACCTACTTTGCATATTAAAGAATCAGCTGAGAAGCTAAAACAATTAATAAAAGAATAAAAGTTACGCTGACTCAACTAAACAAGAAAACAAATGATTTACATTGTTCGTTCTGCTGTGGCGACCCCAGACTAATAAAGGGACTAAGCCAGAAAGAAAATGAATGAATGAATGATAATAATTAACTGTTTAAAAAGTGTTCATTTAAATAAACAATGGCATACTGCTATCATAAACGGCATTTATTGTGTGAAAATGTATAAAATCGATCAATTCATTGGAAAGAAAGTATCAATGCAGAAAGTACTTTTAAGTTGCACACCAAAAGAGAACAGTTGGTGATGCAACATAATTAAACGGACACACAAGTCAAGAATTACTTTGTGACCTCCAGCTGTCAGTGCGAATGCACTTTTAGGTTCACACTTTCAGATGCATCTCACTCGGTACAGTTACTAGGAAGCACAAGGTGTTGGAAGACATCACAGGAAGACAGTGATTTATATGAGTGACACAAATTGTTTTCTCAGTGCGTTCACGCTGACAGCTGTTTGCTGTGACAAAGTAACCAAAAGTTCCGCTAAAGTTGGTGATTTAAATGACTGACAGCAACAGTTGCCAATACAACAGAACAGAATGGAGTTCAGTTTTATGCAAATGCATGTTAAGTGGCAGCTACCTAAAGTTTCACATCATGATGCAAATGGAAATAGCAGTCGAGCAAAAATGCCTACCGGTGACCACTTTGCTCTCAGTACACTCAGGAAGTTTCCTTGTGTGCAGCACTAATGCAAAGTAGACATCATAATAGTTTGTATGTGAGACAACTTTGTGTTCACATTCGGCGTTCTGACAGTGATTCATCATGGCAACACATTTGAAAGTCATTTAAGTCGGCTACATGACAGAAGGCAACAGTTGGAAATGAAACTTTCAGCTTTCTCCATTGGAAGTCGCAGCATCACATCACTTTGCATTTGCATAAAGTTGTGCAGAACTGGATGCAAATGTATACAGAAGTTGATCAGCAACGCCTACTACAGACCTACAGTTTAAAAAAAACCTCCAGCGATTCCCTTCATCATTCAGAACGTATGGCCACACAGTTGGCTGCATATGTCTCAGCATGGTTAGAAAGTTTACTCACAAAGCAGACACAGGAAGTATAGTTCATGTATGGAATGCAAAACAACTCTCAAAGTGATTTGCTTTGTCAAAACAACATAAAGTCATTTAAGTTTAATTACAGTTCTGTTAACTAAAGTTGATGATGCACTGGTGTTATATATCACATCAATGTGCATAATGGATAAGGAAGTTGAGCAAGAATCTCTGGTGATGTAGTCAATCTCAGTGTTAATGTATGATCACAACTTTTGAAGCATTGCTCAGTAAAATTAGGAAATTTCCATTTTTTAAAGCCTAGGACCCACCAAGATTATGTCAAAGAACTAGCATTGAGGGCGAAGCAGTGGCACAGTAGGTAGTGCTGTTGCCTCACAGCACTACCTACTTGACACAGAATCAATCGGGCCAGATGCGGCGGCCGTAAGTGAGCCGACACTGCAACATCCAACCCAGAATCGGCCCGGAGCTGGCGCGACTCAGTCTTCATATACCTTCTTATAAAACCTTTTGGTATTACATTGGTACTTGATACATGGTTTTATGCTGGATAGGTAGGAGTACGGCAGCCGGAGTCTCCGGCAGGCGAGAATCTAGCCGGAACTGGCCTGAGTGTATTTTGCTACTTGGGGTGCGTTGGAGTGTGTTGTGAGCACTACCGGACTCAGAGGGGTGCAGAAGAAGCACGTGCTGTAGTAATTTTTCCTGGTGAAACGAGTGCTTGCAGGATCGGGAAATCCCACATTCAGGGAATCCAGCAAACTTTCTGATCACAGCCTTAGGAGAAATGTTTCCTAACAACAAAACGCTGGCTAAAGTGGCGTTAGTTAATCCGGTCTTTGGTCACGAGAAGTCGACTTTCCGAGGCAAATACAGTCTCCCTTGATGCGTTTGATTACGCATAGGCAAGCACCCAGTTCAGGTCGACACAGGAGGAAGATATGAGTGAAGGCAGATAGAAGTTTTTGTTCATTTGTCAAATAAATAAATGAATAATTTAGCCTATATGCTCGACCTACAAGTTCATTATTAAATTATGAATAAAAAAAAGCAATCAGAAAGTCTGCAAATTAAATAACGATCAATAATAAGTTATGACGGAAATTTTACAACCCTCTCCGTCAAAATGATGGACAATGAGAAAGTCTAATGTAACCTCTGGTCAGCATATTGTCTTCTAAGGCTCAAGTCATTTATTAATGAAGAAAAGATTCACGCAGCTTCTCCTACCACAGCAAATTCTGTTTTTACTACTGATATTTGGTGCCAGTTAAGTGATGACGTGATGATTTTGTTCTCTTTAACTCGTTGGATGGAAACGCTGCTTTATTTGCATGTCTTATATGTGATATTCCAGTTATGCACATACATTTAATTTGCATTTTTGGAAAAAAAACATAGTATATTGATTCATCGCTGAACAGCCAATCAGAGCTCTCTCATTTACTGATGGCTAAGGCCAATTCTACATGCTGAATCTGGCAAAATCCTTACATGACCCAAACAAGAAGCAATGTGTGGAACGCAACAAACAAAAGATGACACAGACGGCCCAATGCTGCCCAATGGCTGACTGAAGACACATGCTTTCCTCTCCATATGCACAAGACAATTTCTTATCACCACTCTATGTTTCTGCAAAACATTTTGCTATCCTGAGTGTGCTTGACACAGGTGAAAGTTTGACAAACGACCTGTAGATTGCTCCTCTTTCTGTTCCTCGTTACTCTCTATATGCACCAGACACTTTCCTACAAACACTCCACAACGACTCGACAACAGTAAATGAAATAAATATAAATGTAGAGTAAATAAAGATGCTTTAGCACTGGGGCAAAAACACCCACAACTACCGAACAACAATCGGCGACCTCCAGCTATTCGCTCGCTGTCATTGCGAACGTATGGTCACGCTTTCCGTTGCATATGTCTCAGCACAATTAGAACATTTCCTTATTCACAGCACTAATCCAAGGTGAGAAGTAGACATGCGAGGGTGACAGTGATTTCTTGCCCATATGGGCCTGTCAGCGCTGCATCTGGACGATAGGAGCTTGGCAGTGCTTTTGAGAGTTCGTGTGCATGCACGAATGCTCGGAGCATCAGGTAATTAAAAGCAGTTCCTCTCAGTCCAGTCTGTGGTCAGAGGTCATCCGCTCTCTTGCTTAAGTCCTCCCCACACTTCTTTGTGCTCTTTTTCACCCAGCAGACAGAAGGCATTATTTTCAGCCGGGCGGCCACAGACGTGCACCATCATGCGAAAGCACTTCATGCTCTAAAAACCGCAGAGTTGCACAAGAGTACCAGGAGCAGTGGTCAAACGCAGCCTACACAAAACCCCCCATGAAGCACCTGCCTCGCACATGCAGGGGAGCTCTTGTGGAGCCGTGAAAGTGGTCAGTTTGTTGACAGCTGTTTCCCGAGACGGGAGGTATTGATTATCTCTTGGGGGTGGCGTGAGGTTGTTTTAGTCTCTCTCAGGACTATCCACCTCCATCCCTCTTTATTCCCGGCCTTACAGGACAAAGCGAATGCCTCTGGGGAGAAAGCCTGCCAATGTCCAGACAAGTGTTGAATATTTGATATGTCCCCAGTGGCATGCAGAGTCTGTTAATGGCTGTCTTTAACATACGACCCCCTAGATCAAAGGCGTCACACTCCGTGTGGACATACCCTATCAATAATGTACCACAGCAGACCAAAATTAACACACACACAGGCGCAAACTAGAATCGAAAACAGAATGACAGACTAGATCTTTGTGGTCGGATATTCAGTGTCGTGTCATTGTTGGGTTTTTAGATTTACTCAAGTCTACTGGCAAAAAAAAGGCCATTGTCGATTTTGCAGCTTTTTCTACCAGTTTTCAATATTTCATGTCCAGCTAGCCATTTGTCAAACTGACTGTCCTGCAGTATGTGGGGTCAAAGAGATGCTGGAGACCATCCAGCATCAGTCGCTCACACTTACTGGCAATTTGGTGTCTCTAATTGCAGCATATTTTTGGATTGTGGAAGAACATGAAGCATCTAGAGGAATCCTGATGTCAAAACAGCACCCTGCTTCAGTCAGAACTTCAATAAAGACCTCTGGTTGGTGTAGAGATACTACTATCCCATGCAACTTTTGAACATTCGTGTATTAAGATAGAAAATACATGTATTAATTCTACGGGAAATGTTACTTTACTGAAATTACGCTATCGACTCTCATTCCTTTTCACATTAATGAATAATTAGTTAAATTTCCTTGGACTTAGGGTGTACTCACAATATGTAAAGTTGCCTTAAACCAGGCCAAAGCAAGCTTGTCCCCCCTCCCGTCTCCCCAGACAGCCCGCACTCACATTACATTCAGGCCTCGGCCTGCTTACGTCATTGATGATGCTCTGGTCAGAAGCGCTCTCGCTCAGCACAGTGGACATTTCTCTTATTATATCGTTTAAGTCGTTTGAGCAGTCAAATACTTCGCCGAACAGATCAGCCATTTTTGACGCTCATAAACAATCATAAAGTCCTCGTGCTGCAGGAATTAGGAGGTTTGCTGAAGGTGCAGCTGTCGTGCACTGAGGGGTTTGCGTCTTAAAAAACGACGACAGTTTTGCGTTCTTTGAACAGTAAGAATAATTAATAAACACATATGAAACAGTCCCTTAAAAGTCACGTCTCGCTTTCAGTTTCAGGCTTTGCTGCATTTTGCACTCACACACAAGCGTACCACGCCAAAGCCCAAGTGAACGGCACTCAGGCACACCTCTTCCAACCGGGCCAGGGCCAGCTAAGTGAGCCGTGCCTGAGCCCTATTTTAGAGCACTCACACTTCTCTGGGAAACAGGCCTGGGCACGATTCGGATAGCATAATGTGAGTAGGCCCTTAGTCCCTAATTTATCAGGGGTTGCCACAGTGGAATGAGCCACCACTTATTAACACATCAAACAGACACGGGTGCTCCTGCCAAATTTCCACTGGTTTTTTCCTCCATTTCTTGGGTCAAAATAAATGGATAATGAGTGCTTTGAACATCTCCTCAACCTCCCGCTGGCCTGCAGATCCCCACACTAGTGCATGCTGCTCTCTTATTGGCTATAGGTGATCACCAATGTAATTGTCAGTCAAAACTCATTTCACCCAGCATGATATGAATCGCAGACAGCTCAAGTACAAGTACTGCATCAACACAAGTACTGATTTGTTTGAGATTTCAGGCATTTGTCTGCAATTTCTCAAAACCTGTCGGCGAGTCAAAAACTGTGGCTAAAATCATGAACTCCGCATACTCCGCAACCATTGCCCACTGTTACGTGTCAGCACGTATTGGTTATTTATGTTTGTATTATGTGTCTCATTGTGTTTTTCTTTTTATCACTCCAGTTCACTTCCTTGTTTTGGCCTACTGCTGTTCCTGATTGGCTGGTTCACATCCACTTGATGCAACCAATCCTGACACTGCTTTATGCTGATTGGTTCCTCTTTGACAACTCAGTTCCAGTTTCAGCCAATCAGATTACTCCAGCTCACTATATATTTTTTTGTCTGCAAGCAGTTTGTCAGTCTTTGTTGGCTTAACTTGTTACTGGTTTCTGTGCTTGTTTGCTCGCTTGATTGAACCTGTGTTTATATCCCCATTTTGTTCAGTTTTGTTGTGATATATTGTCCGTCTTATCCTTTATTTACTCTGTGTTGTCATTTTGGTAGTGATGGTGAAATGAAGCTTTCTGAACCAGTGAAGCGCTCGACTCAATTGTATCGAAAAAAGGTTCGATACTCGAAGCTTTCTAAATCATAGCTCGATGAGGACCTCGTCTGGTGAAAGTGTGGGAAAGCACTGTGTTGCCATAATGTCAAATGTTCACAACTGACCAACTCATTCATGTAGTAATACAACAACAGCAATATAAACAAATTACTGTAGTTTTTGCACAAGATGTATTACATTACACAACTGATGACTGTGGTAAAATCCAAGGTATTCAAAAGTTTATTATAATACAATTAGCGCTGCTCCAAGCAGGGATCAAACCAGCGATTCCTGGATGAGAGGCGAGTGCTTTAGAAGGACGCTATGTGAGTGATACTTTAAGGATGCACTCGCCAGATGGTCTCTGTTAAAAACAATACTACGATATGCAGTGGTTTTCTTTAAAGATAGTTGTAAAAAAATACGCTAATACACTTTAGTATGGTTCAAAACCTTTTTACTAAAAATTACTATTGTATTTTAGTTTAATTACTGGTGTGTGGGACTGGTGCAGTGCTTTGAAACAGTACAAATGTATGTAATTGACGCCTAATCTCTCGCTATACACTTTACTATGAGGGTGTTTAAACCTTTGAATCAAAATTCGAAGCAGTCACGTGGGTATAGGCGAAAATGAAGCTTCGGACGTCACTGATCACGTGATGATGGCAAAACGAATCAAGCTCCGGTACACCGCTTCACTGCAAGATGTATCGTTTTTTTGATACATGCTTCGAAGCCTCGGCGCACAACATCACATTACTACATTTTGGTTTAGTCACTGTCTGTTCTTACCTGTGTAATCATTCATTCCCTTTCCTCATGTTTCCCTACAGAGGTTTGGTAGAAAGACTGGTAGGTGAGTAGGTCATGTGACATACATTTCAACACATACTGACAAAAATTATTCAAAGATGATTCCTTGGATTTACTAATTTTTTTACGTTAAGTGGTTGTAAGCAATTTACTTGGGCTGAATTTAAACAAATTAAGTTAAACATTTTTAAACCTAATTTGTTTGTTTAAATTCCACACAAATAAATTGTTTGCAACAGTTCTGCATGCAACACTTTTCATGAAGCACTCTGCATCATGTTGTTCATGCAGCTTTTTTTCCCCCTGCTTTACACTGTCAAATAAATGACCTCTATGTAAACAGGGACTGGATGGCAGCCCAGTTCAACTCAGATATGCTCAAAGCGCAAACAGGAATGAAAGTTTGAACAACAGAAGTAAAAGAGATGCTAATTCAGCTTCCCTGGAGTAGTTCTGTGATGTCGAGTGAAAGAAAGAGAAGTTTCGCAGAGAGAAAGAGAGAGAGAGAGAAGGGAATCTAACATACACAAGATGCAATTGCACGTCGCATGGCTACACTTTGACATTAATGTAACTTGAATCATCTAAACACACGAGAAAAACAGCAATGACTCATGTCCACATCTTTGATTTCAGGCAAAACTTCCATCTCCGTGTGTGTGTGAGCATGTTTACAGTTTCATGCTCCCATTACCACCAACTGTGTTTTACTTTCACACAACCGCAGTACATTTCATGAGAGTCAAAATATGGGAAACATTGAATGGTACATTACTGTGCCAGCTCAGCGGGATTCAGCCGCATGACATGGTTGTCTAACCCTGAACTCCGTCAAACTCCGTTTAATGAGGCCAGCAGGACCGGGGCATGAGCCGGGCCAGGAGGGGTCTTAAAAAGCCCTGCAATGCGGCGAAGGAAGGACTGGATAGACAAGGACATTGCACTACCCAAGTGTTCAATTAGCATAGTTTAAAGCGGTCCACACCCCGAGCGCAGTGTGGGGTCCAACAAGGACACCTAAAGTGTACAACTTACTTCACAAACAACTCTAAAGTTTGCTAACCCGTCACAATGCCACCAAGGGACCGCGAACCGCTCAGAGCTGCAATCTAAGAGCACATAATTTTAACGGTGAGAATTCTGACACGACATTCGGAGTGATCAAATTTTTATAGCTCTTAAAAACCTCGATGCATCAGGCAGCGTCTACTGTCCTCTAAAACATTGGCACAGACGCATCCGCCGCTTTAATTAAGCATTTCATTTCAGCATAATGCCATCTCAGTAGTTTTAACATTGACAGCCCCGAGGATTTGGCAGAGGAATAGAAGTTTGGTGAAGAGAGTTGGGGAAGCTTCTTGGCGCATGGAGATGGCGAGAGGTGCGTGTATAGCTTTTCTCGGCGTGGGCGGACGGACGGGGAGAGGAGTATCTGAGTTGTGGAATGTCATGGCAGATGGAGGCAGATGGCCATTCATATTCCTGTATCTCATTACAGCTTCTCAGAGTTTCATATGATCAGTAAAAAACTCACTAACAGATGCATTAGACCTTCAGAGCGCGGCCTGTTCGGTCGGGGGAGCTGCTTTTACTGGCCAAGAGGGCCGCTTTTACACACGCGCGGATGTAATAGATGTATCTGCCTTGCAAATATGAGACGGTGAACTGCAGGGTGGCACAGATTTGACAGCTAATGTGTCTTTGCTTTAGACTGAAATGCAAGAAAATTAAGAAAGAACATACTGAGAATCCAAGAACATATAAATGAATGCAATGTAAAAAGAATCTAAGAAAATATTTAAATATTGAAAATTTGTAATCAATTAGTGGTTATGTTTTGGGCAGCAGTTAGCACTGTCGCCTCAAAGCAAGAAGGTTGCTGGTTCAAGTCCCAGGTGGAAGAGTTGGCATTTCTGTGTAGAGTTTGCATGTTCTACCCAGGTTCATGTAGGTTTCCTCCAGGTGCTCCAGTTTCCCCCACAGTCCAAAGACATGCGCTATAGGTGAACTGGATGAACTAAATTGGCCATAGTGTGTGTGTGTGTGTGTGTGTGTGTGTGTGTGTGTGTGTGTGTGTGTGTGAAAGGGTGTGTATGGGTGTTTCCCAATACTGGGTTGTGGCTGGAAGGGCATTTGCTGCGCAAAAACATATGCTGGAATAGTTGTCGGTTCATTCCGCTGTGGCAACCCATGATATATACGGATCTAAATGTAAGGAAAATTAATGAATGAATGAATGAATGAATGAATGAATGAATGAATGAAAGTATTTAATCTGGTAATAGTTACGTTTTTGGACCAAACACATTTACTGTCTGAATTGTAAGAAAATCTCTATTTCGAGTAGGTTATTTTCAATAAAATGGTCAAATTCACTCACACGCTACTTTGAATGAATCTAAAATAATAAATAAACTAAAAATAAAGACATAAAAAACACTGTAACACCTTACTGCAAGGTCTCTACTCAATGTTAATGTTCACATTGTTAATGTTTAACTCATTTTCATTGTAATACATAATTTAAATAAAAATATTAATTGAACATTAACCACAATTAATACATATTTCAGTATTTTTTATAGTTATCATCATTGTCATGTAGGATTTGGACGCAGACAACTTTGAGGATCCAATTGTAGTTTTTATTTTAAAAAATGTTCAGACAGGCAAAGGTAATTTACAGGAGCAAACAGGTAAATACGGGTGAAGCAAAAGAGTGGTCGAGTCACAGGCAAAGAGGTCGGTCCAGGCAGCAAACTAAACTCTCAGAAAAAAAAGGTACATGGTGGTTTTGTGAGTTTTGTACCTTTGTAAAAGTTGTACCTTATATGGTACAGAAAAGACCTCTTATGATACTGTTCTGTACCTTTTATGGTACAATTGAAAAGAAGGTACACAATTGTTCTCATAAAAAAGGTACATGAATACCTTCTTAACTCCTCAACTCCTAATAAAGAACTCCTTCTTTATTACAATATCTATGAAAGTAAATATTACTGGAAAGGCAAAGTGATTTATGAATAATTTCCATATTAAAACAAGAATCATCATTTAAAAACATTTTTAAAAAACTAATAAACATTAATTATTAAGTTCTAATAATAATATTCTAATTATTAATTATTGAAAACTAAATATTGAAGGCAATTTTAATGAACATTTGGTAAGCATTTTCTGATAGATACAGTTTTACTATTGATATCCGCATCTTTTGGCGTCTCCTTTCCATTACATATGTGTGCTGGCAAAAGTCCTGCATACGCAAAGTGTTCATGCAGACATTTTAGTATTGTAAAACTAATCTAACATTGTGCATATCTCGCTACAATACCATTGTATAATTCTGTTTTTATTTTAAAATTAAGTAAATTATATGAACTTTTAAGTGTTTACAAAGGTGTTGTGTGAAAATTGGAGAAAAAAAAAGTTTTATATTGTAGATGGGAGAATGTATTTCTGTAAAAAGTGTTGTGAAATGTTTATTAAAAAATAGATCTTTTGATTTGTTAAAGTATTTTTTATTCTTTACTGTAAATAGAAAAGGTGCTTTTACACAAAATAAATTTAATATTGTTTAAAATGTACTTGATGTTTTATATTTACTCTAAAAAAATGGACGTGTTTCAGATATAGCAAAATGCCTTTGAATAACTCTTGAAGGAACACATTTGACACTGTTAAGGTACAAAGTGTGTTGTCACTGTGGTGCTACCTTCATGAATCAGATTTGTACTGTTGATGAAGGTATAATGTCGTATATGCTGGTTTTAAAAACCAAAGGTACATTTTGGTTTCCCATGGTACAAATCATGTCCTTAAAGTTACAAACTGCAATGGTACAAATTTGTTTCTTTGTCTTAAGGTACAATTCTGTTCCATAAAAAGGTACTGCCTTGACAAGAGTTTGTACCTTCTTTGGTACAACATTGTACCATTTTTTCTGAGAGTGTAGGTAAACAAAGGTACAAAGCAAATGTCGAACTCGGCAAAGCAAGGCAAGAAAAATGCGTTGTGATGTCCAATAACAGTTAAATAAGATTCAGCAATGTGTGTGGAAATGAGAGGAGTCTTTATAGCACAGGTAATAGATCACTGATTAGCTTCAGCTGTGTGTGCTATCAGCGGAAAACCAGAACAGGTGTCTGTGAGGTGCATGACAGGATTTGTAGTCCATATGGTGATGGGATTGTAGTCCGAGTGAAAGTGAATAGTTCCCAGCAATCTACAAGCCATATCAATTATGTAATTCGTTAACTTCAACGGATCGTTCACGCCAAATCTTCAGTCAGTTTGTTTTATTTTGTTTTTCTATTACGGAGGTCAAAGGTTACCCATTTCCAACATTATTCAATATTTTGTCTTTTGTGTTTAATAGAGGGAAACAAATCTAATTGGTTTGAAGGGTGAGTAAATAAAGACCTATTAAAACATTTCAGTAATCTTTTTCTTTACTGTGAGTAGTTCATGAATGTCAACAAACACGACTATATAAGTATTGTAAAGCATTATCAAATCATTAATATCCAGGTGAAAATCATATTTATGTTGTGTTTGCATGTCATTTTGACAATTTGTTAGCAAATCAATCAAGTCAGCTCTTTCAATGAACTGAAAATGTAACAAATGTTTACAAAACATAATGTATACAATAATCAAAAAAAAACTAAAAGGTAATGAAAATATGTTGGAAATGTATTGATCACATAGCTTGGGAAACAATTGGATGAATCCCTGTGTATGAATGTATTGATTTCAGCAGCTGAAGAAGATGTTCATGGAATATGATGAAACCAGACAGTCATGATGAACATGCACGTTTTCCAGAGTCCAGTTTGCGGCTTTATAAGCATTCAACTATGAAATACTTGGAAATCCCCCTTCCAGCTCAAAAGGTCACCTCCTCTGTCATTACCGCAATAAAACTACACACTAACTTTCCTTTCAGCACAATGAGAGTTTACTGAATAGATGACACATCCACACTGACCACAGACATTTAGCCGATATTTCTTCTGGCAACAAAAAAAAAAATGCTTTAGCAAATAGAATAAGAGTTTGTATTGGCAAGCTGTCATCCCTACATGAGAGACGTTCCCCAGAAAAAGTCATTTTTTGGCCTGTCATGACCCTTCCACTCCATCATGCCGAACTCTCACAATAAAGCCTATTGTCTGATGCGATGCGCAAAACAATCTGTTGTCCTGGCATCCTTGATGAATAGAGGGTTACAGAAAGCTGCAGGAGAAACTATAGGAGACATCTAAGTGTTTTATGAGAATTGTAGTTAGAAATTTAGAGCAGTATTGGGAATTGATGCTAAATGCTAGGGGATGTATATCGAATGGTTCCCTGTTGAACTTGCTTAACCTTTGCTAGCTACCTTGTTTTAATTGGTTTATGCTAGAGGCTTTAAAAATGTATATGGACATCTCCACTTCCTTCCACAGTAGACAAGTGAAGGTGAAATGTCCTTTTCACCTTTTTGATCTCAGTTACGGTATAATTTTTCCCATATTTCAAGAGTTCACAATTAGCTCATGATTTATACATAGCTTGTTTGGCATGCTGTCCCGGGAGAGAGCCCTGAGCTCAAGGGATCCTCGAGCCCAGGGCTCCCCCCCTTTTGCAGGGCGAGTGGAGATTGAGCTCAGGTCTATCTCAAACTCCCCCGCTGCTGAGGCCAAGGCGAACTTCCTGAGAGTAAGACATTATAAAAAAGGTTTAGGCTTGTTTTATCTATAATATAAAGCACATTTGGATGGTGGGAGGAAACCGGGGAACGCGGGGGAAACCCACGCGGACACGGGGAGAACATGCAAACTCCACACAGAAATACCAGATGGCTCAGCGAGGACCCAACACCATTGGTATTTTTGCTGTGAGGCAACAGTGCTAGTCACTGGTTAACCGTGCCGCCCATTCTGGATAAAGGAGGAAGAAGGGGAGGAGGGGGGTTTCTTCCAGACGAAGATAGTTGTAGAAAGAAAATGAGGATATATATATAGTGATTTGGGATCCTTTGATTGGAGGATCACAATTAGCTAATGTGGACCAGCTGGGTCAATCATGAGCACATGCTCCCCTCGAAATTAGTTTAAAATTAAACTTCACTTCTTAAAATGTTTTCATTGCTAAGTAGTCATTTGTCATGCAAAAATACACCGTAAAAAGTATTTAATTTTAACTGTAAAAAGAAACTATAAAAATGCTACAGTAAACATATGTAACCTGGTTAACAGTAAGTTTCCTTAATGTATATACGATGAATTACCTTATATTGAGAGTCCCAGAATCCCCTGGTGTTTAATTTGTCCTTTTTTACAGGCATTACTTTGCTTCTTTTTAGTTTTTTCTCTTCAGTTATGTATATTAGAGTTTTATATAACATCTAAAGTTGATAAACAATGTTTAATGCATTACTTTAGTTCAAGTGTTTTACCATGATGAAGTTTATTAGTGTTAATGACAGTGAGCATCTTCTTTATTTTTGCATAGTTCTCTGCTTGTAGAATGAGTGTGATGATTAGGACTACAAATTAATTACATTTACGGAAGCTTACTGTAAAATTTAGAAATGTCTGTTGGTTTTTATCTTCTTTTGTAATAGTAAAAATCAGGCAACCACAGCAGTCGTTTTTATCCTTAAATTTTATTTTAAAATGTAGCTTATTTAATAGTAGCTAATCATGTCATAGTAATAAAAACTAGTTTGTTAGCAATAGTGGTCACACTTTACAATAAGGTTCATTAGTTAATGTTAAGTAATGCATTTACTAAGATGAACAAACAATGAACAATACATTTACTACTGTATTTGTTCATATTAGTTAACGTTAGTTCATGAAAATACAGTAGTTAATTGTTAGTTCATGTTAACTCATGGTGCATTAACTAATGTAACAAGCATGGGCTTGAATGTTAATAATGCATTAGTAAATGTTAAATTATGATTAATAAATGCTGTGCATGTATTGTTCATGATTAGTTCGTGTTAGTAAATGCATTAACTAATGAACCTTATTGTAAAGTGTTACCGCAATAGTAAAATCAATAATAAATAAAGTGTATTACATAAAATAATGATTAGTAATTATTAGGATAGTATCTAATGTCAGCCAGTCAACCTAGTTCTAATACCAAACTAATTCTAAGGTAATTGAAAAACAATGTGTCTTTGTGTTTAGCCTAGTACATAGTGAATTACAGAATTTGTTTAACTATGCCTACTTAAAAAATAAATTTAAAAATAAATGTAAAACTCCAGGACCAAATATAGATTATATACAATGTGATGCTTGAGTATAAAAAGTTTGAAAAGTTGCAACCTGGGCTCATTACGAATACTTACCCAAGTCTACATTTCTGGGGACAGTGAAATACGTAACCGAAGGTACGTCTTTTCGCAGTTTGTGTTTGTACACTTCTGCCGACCAGGCCAGCTTGCTGTCGACTGACTGACTGAGTGACTGACCCACCCACCCCTATCTCTATACTCAACCAATAGTGTTTTCAAAAGCAATCTAAAACAACAGCCATCTTGGCTGTGTGATTTCACAACATTTTCAGCCTGTTGTTTGTTTATTTATTCTATCTTTTGCTTTTGTTTTACCTGGTTTCTAGAACTGTCCTTTGGAAGACTCACACCCCGTTGTCACAATGAACTCTGATCCGCATCCCAAGTCCGCTGACGTCAATATTCAATTTCAGGTTGGAAGTACATCAACATAATGAAATAAATGTCTCAAAATGTTTGTTTTTATGTAGACTTTAACATGCTAGCTAGTCTTATCTAGCTTAAGCTGGTTAGGTTAGATATAGGTTAAATGTTTTCTCTGCATAATGCTGATTTGTAGCTGGTTTTCCCGGTCGGTCAGTTGGATGACCAGTGCAAAAAAAAAAAAAAAGATCAGGTGGTTTTCCTTGGGTTAATGTCCTTGTAGCTGTGCAGTGAGGATCTTTTTTTAATTAAAGCTGATCAGCGGTGGCTTTAACAGTGAGGTGTTTCACTGCTAATACTCTGAGTGGACGTAGAAGAGGTCCTAAATTCTGTTGTTGGAGGCAGAAAGTAATTGGACTCTAAGCTGGCCTCTCAAATAAATCAAGTCTTTATGGCCAATTTCAAGCCCAGAATTCTGCTGTATCTTCTCTACACACACACACACTTTCTTGAAGAAACCTACGGTGCGATACATGCACACAATAGGATTGGAGAAAAGCGCAGCGGGCGATGTTTGTTCTCACTGAGTGTCTGTTTTACATGGCAGAGAGCTGTTTACAGACTTAAAGCAGACAGCTGAAAGTGAATCCTGCTGTGAAGAATGACAAAACACACATACATTTACACACATGCACATTGGCACGGGTTACACACACACTGACATGAGGTGAGTGAAGCGTGTCTACTAAAGCAGTACTGTCTGAGTGTGTAATCTGTCGACCTTTATTGTAGGTTAATGTGACACAGAGATACAACTTATAACTAAAGATATAAGTGTAAACACTAATTGATCTTTCTCTCATCTTCCCCTCCATGACCCCATACAAGACTCAAGCTCAGACTAAATAAAATGGATTGTAGACAAAATAAACATGCCTTCAAAGCATTATTTACAAATAAGGACAACGCATATGCAGTATATGTGCTGTAGATTGCAGTACTCAAGGGGTCTTTTGGTCATGATTCATTCAATCATTTTACTTCGGCTTAGTCTCTTTATTCATCAGAAGTTGCCACAGCGGAATGAACCACCAACTTATCCAGCCTATGTTTTATACAGCGGATACCCTTCCAGCTGCAACCCAGTACTGGGAAACACACATACACTCACAATGGGCAATTTAGTTTGTTCAATTCACCAATAGTGCATGTATTTGGACTGTGGGGGAAACCGATGCACTCGGAGGAAACCCACGCCAACATGGGGAGAACATGCAAAATCCACACAGATGCCAGAAATGCGACAGTGCTAACCACTGAGCCACCGTGTCGCCACCAAAAGTCATGATTATTTTATTATATTTTACACTGCAAAATTATATCTATTAATTAATAGTTTCAATAGTTTGTAATTCACGGGTGTCGTATGGGAGCTTGATCAGCTGTCGACTTTTGAGGTTGAAAATTTAACCTGGGAGCTTAACTATATAACTTTATTTAATTTTTGGTAGTTTGAAATAATACTTTGTATAGAAAATAACATATCTGAAATTAAGAGCATATATATATATATTTAATGTTTAATGTTTCCCCCCAATTATATAGTCTACAAAAGCAGAAAATATACTGATAGTTTATTACCAGGCTTTTGTACCATAATTTAAAACACCAACCCAAAAAATATCACTTTAAATTTCACAATTAAAAAAAAAAATAATATTACACATTTTATTCCAACTTTTGAACTTAAGAGTTTGCTGGAAGCATTCCAAAATAAAATCAATTGGGGAAAAAATCACTCCCAAAACACAGAAAACTTTTTATTTACGGGGTTTTACAGTGTGTAATTTAATTTAATTTAATTTAATTTAATTTAATTTAATTTAATTTAATTTAATTTAATTTAATTTAATTTAATTTAATTTTCACCCAAAGCGCTTCACAATAATGATGGGGGTCTAGCCACACCACCACCAGTGTGCAGCATTCACCTGGATGATGCAACGGCTGCCACAGGACAACAGCGCCAGTGCGCTCACCACACACCAGCAATTGGTGGAGTGGAGAGACAGTGCAATTTGGTGACTGGGGATGATTGGGAGCCCATGATGGGTAAGAGCTGATAAAGGGAATTTGGCCAGGATGTTGGGGTTAAGTGCCATGGACTTTTTGATGACTACAGAGAGTCAGGATCTTGGTTTAATGTCTTATCTGAAAGATGGGTCTCACTCAGACTTATAGACCGCAAGTTGACCTCGCTAACACCACTTCCAACAGCAACCTAGTCTCCCATCCAGGTACTGGCTAGGCTCAACCCTGCTTAGCGTCAGTGAGTAAGTCTTGGACTGCAGGGTGATATGGCTGTGGAAACATTGGTAAGATGTTGCCAAAAGTTTGGTAGATACTATAGTTTGCCTTCTTGTTTACCTTCAATAAAATGAATTGACAATTGAATTCGTGTCAGTACGTTTGGCTGCATACTTTGCCCATTTGAATGAAATGATGCGACACAATCTCACTGCAATTCCTAACTTTGATTTAGTGGCTAATTTGTATGAATTCGTGCCATCTCATTCATACAATTTAGTACGATTTGCTTATCCCCCAATGACGGTAGGGTGTAGAGGTGGGGTTGGATGCCTCGCCTCCTTTTTAAATACATTATCCACAGACTGAACTTGTACAAATTCGTATGAATTAGCAACTAAACTGACAAAAAATAAAATAGTCACATTTCTTTGTGAGATCAGGCTGGATAATTATAAAACTATGAAAATTTCCAACTTAAGTCAGTCAAAAACACCTTAAAGCATTTATATGAATTGAACATAAAATTCAGATATAGTTTAGTGTCTGATACAACTGTGTCTGGAAGTGGTACATTCAATCCACACATTATTTTGAAATATAATAAGTAAATGATAAAGTTTACTTCTGTTCCACTTAGGAGATTCAGCCCACCATGAGGCTTTCTGTGACCTTCCACCACAATCTGGCATCTTTTTCTATTTTTTAGCAAATGTAGTTGTTGTTTTTGTGTCTCTACTGCAAGTAATGACGCAATAAATCAGCAGGTTCCCGTTATAATGAATAAAGCTGTCTGTACTGCCGGAGAGAGCATGTTGATTCTAGCATGTCCGCATTAAAGAACAAAAAACAAAACTACATTTCTCACATTGTACTCAACCTCGCATCCTACACTTCACATATGATTATGCAGAGGACATGAAATATAATATTTAAATTTCATTAAATTGGTAGAGTATCTTGATTAATTTGCAACATTCATTCATTCATTTTCTTTACGGCTTAATCCCTTTATTAATCCAGGGTCGCCACAGCAGAATGAACCGCCAACTTATCCAGCATAAGCGGATGCCCTGGCCTAGAGCTGCAACCTATCACTGAGAAACATCCATACACTCTCATTCACACTCATACACTACGGCCAATTTAGCCTACCCAATTTACCTATACCGCATGTTTTTGGACTTTGGAAACCAGAGCACTCAGAGGAAACCCACGCCAACATGGGGAGAACATGCAAACTCCACACAAAAACAACAACTGACCCAGCCGTGGCTCGAACCAGCGACCTTTTTGTTATGAGGTGAACATGCTACCCACTGCACCACTGTGCAGCCTCATAACATGTTTTAACCATGTTATTATTGAATCTACCCTTTTTTTATTAATTGTTTAATGTTCCCCCCAATTAAATTTATTGACTATTCAGATTACACATGAACCTGTAACCATGGGGAATGATACACAACTGAAGGTAAGATCCAAATGCAGGTTTATTCTTCGTCAGGCAACCAATGGTCAACACAGGTGCAAACAGGTATATGTTGGCAGTCCAGAATGGTAATCAGTAAACAGGCGAGAGGTCAAAAGGCAGGCGGCAGGCAGGGAGAACGAGAATAGAAGGCTAGGTAAAACACGGGGAATCAAGACAAGGAATAACGCGCTGTAATGTAATCTACTGATAAACAAGACTCTGCAATGGGAGTGAGTGAATGTGCTTCTTAAATAGTGTGTGCAATCAGTCTCTGACAATCCTCAGGTGGTGAGAGTAATCAGTCTAGATGAGGAAGCACGTGTGAGTGTGACCGGAGTGCATGTATGAAAATGTAGTCCAGGAATGGCGGATTTGTAGTCCATGGTTATGGTTAGTGCAAACCAGCGATCTTCTGAAAGACGATCGCTGGTAATTGTGACAGAACCACACACATACACAAACACACACTCACACACACATATGTAACGTTGTACAAAATAATCTAAAGAATTACCTTATTTTGAAAATGACCTATTAACCTAAATGGATTGAATACGATTTAATTAAAAGATTTCTCTAGTTGAAACCGTCTAAATTACTGTCACCTACTATTTATTTTTTAAAGAAAAAACTTACATAACTTACATATATATACTTACATAAATGTTTACTTTAAATAAAAAAATGTTTCGTGCTGTAAGGATCTGTCAAAAGGCCTAAATACATATGCTTTATTAACAATAATAAATAAACATTAATGCAGTGTAAATATAAAATGTTTAATGTCCAAAATTTCTCAAACTTACTTTCTAAAAGAAAATGCTGTATTATTTCAATCTTAATTTGGGTAAAGTATGTACAAACCCAAAAAAAAATTGGCTATAAATTATATTGTAAAAGAATTAACCCAGTATGTTTTGTCCACATTTTACCCAGCATTTTATGTATGTATGTATATGCTTATTTCACACACAAACACACACACACTTTTAAAGCCGCGATTCATAACCAAACCATTCAAACCAGCTGATCGATGTGACTTTGAAATGTTTCAGTGTCCCTGTATCTGTGTTTACACTCAGTAAACAGTGGTGAGTTCGATGTACTAATGACCCTCACGGCCAATCACAGTCATTTCTGTTGAGCAAGTGAACACAATGGCAAATCAGCGCTGTTTAAGAACATAATAACAATAATAATTCTTTACATTTATATAGCGCTTTTCTGGGCACTCAAAGCACTTAACACAATGGGGGGAATCTCCTCATCCACTACCAGTGTGCAGCATCTACCTGGATGACGCGACGGCAGCCATTTTTATGCGCCAGACCTCACACCACACACCAGCTGATTGGTGGAGAGGAGACAGAGTGATGAAGTCAATTATGATATGGGGAGGGTTTGGAGGCCATGATGCACAGAGGTCAGTGGGCAGATTTGGCCAGGATGCCGTGGATAAGCCCCTACTCTTTTTCGAAGGACATCCTGGGATTTTTAAAGACCACAGAGAGTCAGGACCCCAGTTTAACGTCTCATCCGAAAGAAGGCGCTCACTAAGCAGTATAGAGTCCCCATCACTATACTAGGGCATTAGGACCCACACAGACCGCAGGTTGGGCCCCCCCTTCTGGCCTCACTAACACCACACGGCATGCGAAACAGCACTCAAATGTAAAATTTCAGTACTAATGGGTATCAAATTGTAGCGTCGTGACAGCACTACTTTTTACTTGATCTACTTGAGGTTTTCAGCTTTCTTCAGAATATCTTCTTTACAGAAAAAAGAGACTCATAAATGTTTATAACCACTTAAGGGTGAGTAAATAGGGAGTAAATGTTCAACACTTGAAATTGAGCTATTTAGGATTTATAAAACATTGTTAAACACTGCCTTGTGACAAACCTCGCCATGGTTAAAAGCAGAACTGTGTGTGTCAGTTAAAAACAAAGGTAAAAAAAGTAGTTAATGTAAAGTCAGAGATACATTTGCGATCACTGTTTGCTCCTGTTTGTCCCTCTGCATGAATCTGACTCATTACAGTGTCATTTAAATTGCCTCTCACTCTTCTTTCCTTTCCATCTACACTTTTTCTCTCTTAGCTTTAATAGCTGTCTCTGCTCTCAACATTTGTCTCTCTCTAATGGCTTTTCTTGTTGCTGTTCTCGCAGCGTCTCTGCTTTTCCTCCAGAACCGGAACAGCACCGCTGAGTTCGGACCAAAGGCTGAGTCCCTTCCTAAAACTCAAGAGGGATTATGAGCCCAGTTAATCAGAAACCTTTCCACTCATAAAGCACAGTGTGTGTGTACTCGACAAAGCGTGCTCTAATCTGCTGCTTTGCTTTTGTGTTTTCTTCCTCTGATCAAGAACCCAATTACTGCTTTAAGGAAACGCAAACAAACAATGAGCGCGGCACAGAACACACCGTTTCCCACTCACCTAACTAAATCAATCACCGGCTTCATGAGATTCCTGATTAGCAATTAGCATGAGCTGGAGGGGAGCTGTCGATACACAAGTGAAGTGAAACGCTATTGATAGTATTAGAGACTGCGACTCCTTAAAATACAACAGAAGCTCTATTGCTCTTTCATTACTAAGATGTGTACCTGTGCCATTAAGCGAGAGTTTATTTATTCTGACTTTTTGTTTTGTAGGTTTTAATGGTTGCTCGGGTTGTCATCACTCCCTCCTTTATGAAAACAGATTTTTGCAACAAAAATTCTTTATTTTATGGTGAGATTTTATATGCAGTTGAAGTCAGAGTTATTAACTCCCTGTATTTTTTCGCCTAATTTCTGTTTAACACATTTCTAAACATAATAGTTTATATAACTCATTTCTAATAACAGATTCTTTTATTGCCATGATGACAGTACATCATATTTGACTAGATATTTTTCAAGACACTAGTATTCAGTGCAATTTAAAGGCTTATGTAGGGTAATTAGGCCAATTAGGCAAATTATTATTTAATGATAGTTTGTTCTGTAGACAATCAATTTTATATATACAGTTGAGGTCAGAATTATTAGCCCCCCTGTTTATTTTATCGACAATTACTGTTTAACGGAGTGAAGGTTTTTTTTAACACATTTCTAAACATAATAGTTTTAATAACTCATTTCTAATACCTGAATTATTTTTATCTTTGTCATGATGACAGCACATAATATTTACTAGATGTTTTTCAAGACACTTCTATAAAGCTTAAAGTGACATTTAAAGGCTTAACTAGGTTAATTAGGTTAACTAGGCAGATTAGGGTAATTAGGCAAGTCATTGTATAATGATGATTTGTTGTAGAATTTCAAAAAAAGTTAGCTTAAAGGGGGTAATAATTTTGACCTTAAAATGGTGTTTAAAAAATTAAAATCTGCTTTTAATCTGGCCAAAATAAAACAAATAAGGATTTCTCCAGAAGAAAACAATATTATCAGACATACTGTGAAAATTTTCTTGCCCTGTTAAACATCATTTGGGAAATATTTAAAAAAGAAAAAAAAAAATTCAAAGGGGGTTAATAATTCTGACCTCAACTGTGTGTATATATAGCGTAAGTGGGCTAATAAAATTGACCCTAAAATGTTTTTAAAAAATTTAAAACTTCTTTTATTCTAGCCAAAATAAAACAAATAAGACTTTCTCATATAGAAAAAAATGTTATAGAAAATACTGTGAAATGTACTTTACTCTGTCAAACATCATTTGAGAAATATTTGAAAAAGAAAAAAATTGCAAGAGAGACAATCATTTTGGCTTCAACTGTATACGTCACAGTAATGAATCTCGACTCATTTGTGTTGCCAGATCTTGTTTAAAAAGCATCTTTTAGATTGTAAAAAGGAGGCATGGTCCTAACCCTAACCCACCTCTAAACCTAATCATCTTTAAGGATATGAGCAAATCTCAAAAAAATAAATCCAAATGTATTATCTCATCTCATTTTCATCCGCTTTCTGTGGCCAGGTCACAGACTTCCTTCTTCCCAGACACTTCCTCCATGTTCCTAAATGTTGCCATGTGTAGCAAATATTAAATACATAAATACATAAAACCCAAAATGTTGCTACCTTACTGATTTTTGGGGAATATCTGGCAACCACAATTGCGCTTTAATACTATAAATTAGACTGATATACTCCTTTTGTCAAAGTTTGCTAAAGTGTACTTATTTTTCACAGGAGAATACATTCTATCAACTCTAGTTAATAAAAACTCAACAATAGACAACAGTATATTTACAGTAGAAGGTCACGTAATAAAGCCAGCGTAATTATCTTCCCTATACCTTGTGGGAAAGCCTTTAATTCCCATTCCTCCCTACTTAAGCGGCTCACTAATGCCGAGTGAAGCAGAATGCACTCAACACACTATATTTAATCTAATCAACCTTTTTATGTTGTTAATATCACTATGAAAATGCAAATTGTGGAACCAGATTTCCTCCTGGAGTGATGCCTAATCCACCCGATGCCTGATGCCGTAATTACATGATTACCATGTTTCATAATGAAGCTGATGGGGAAAAAAACAGGAATGGCAATCACACAGTAAGTTTTCAACAGCTTCATGTTACTGGCTGGAAGGCTGGGTCTAAGGAATAAGTCATTTTAAATGCATTGAGTATGCCATTGTTTTTTGTTTTTGTTTGTTTGTTTGTTTTTTTTGCTCAATGTGTTTCTAAAATCAAAAACAAAAAAGGCCACTTTATTAGGCGCACCTGTCCTACTGCTCGTTAACGCAATTTCTAATCAGCCAATCACATGGCAGCAACTCAATGCATTTAGGCATGTAGACATGGTCAAGACAATCTACATTAGCCTAAACATTGCATGGTTGTTGGTGCCAGACCGGCTGTTCTGAGTATTTCAGAAACTGCTGATCTACTGGGATTGTCACACACAATAATCTTGAGGGTTTACAAAGAATGGTCCAAAAAAGAAAAAAATATCCAGTGAGTTCTGTGGGTAAAAATGCCTTGTAGATGCCAGAGGGAAGAGGAGTACGGCCAGACTGGTTCCAGTTAATAGAAACGCAACTTAAAAAACCACTTACAACTGAGGTCTGCAGAAGAGCATCTCTGAATGCACAACATGTCGAACCTTGAGGCAGATGGGCTACAGCAGGAGAAGACCACACTGGGTGCCACTCCTGTTAGAACAGGAAACTGAGGCTACAATTCGCACAGGCTCACCAAAATTGAACAATAGAAGATTGGAAAAACGTCGCCTGGTCTGATGAATCTCGATTTCTGCTGCAACATTTGATTGGTAGGGTCAGAGTTTGGCATCAACAACATGAAAGCATAGATCTATCCTTTCTTCTATCAACGGTTCAGGCTGCTGGTGGTGGTGTAATGGTGTGGGGGATTTTTTCTTGGTACACTTTGGGCCCATTAGTACCAATTGAGCATTATGTCAACACCACAGCCTACCTGAGTATTGTTTTGACCATGTCCATCCCTTTATGACCACAGTGTACCCATTTCCTGATGACTACTTCCAGAAGGCTGAAACACCATGTCATAGAGCGTGAATCATCTCAGGCTGGTTTCTTAAACATGACAATGAGTTCTCTGTACTCAAATGGCCTTCACAGTCACCAGAGTTCAATCCAATAGAGCATCTTTGGGATGTGGTGGAATGGGAGATTGGCATCATGGATGTGCAGCAACCGTGTGATGCTATCATGTCAACATGGAGCAAAATCACTGAGGAATATTTCCACTACCTTGTTGAATCTATGTCAGTTCTTATTAAGGCAAAAAGGTTCCAACCCGGTACTAGTAAGGTGTACCTAATAAAGTGGATAGTGAGTGTATGCTAGTTAAATTGAGGTCTTATGAATTCCCCAGAGAAAAATGCCTTTAATTAGTGAGTTAATGACTTGATCCACTAATAGCCACTGTAAAAAAAAAAAAAAAAGAGAAAACCCATCGACATGCATGAATGGATCAATACATTTGTCGATGCAATTAAACATACACAAGCAATTTCACACCTCAACAATTCTGTGCCGAAAATTCTATACACCCGCACTGGTGGAATATGTTTGGTAGATCCAGCAAAGCATAACATCTCACCAGTCTAACAAGTAAAGTAAACCCCCATGTCCCTGCAGTTTCTCCCCTAGCCAACATTATGAAGAATAATCTCAGTGTCCGATCGATATATTGATGGCTAAATAGTTCCCCTGGGAAAGGGGGGAATGTAAGCAATTTTAAAGGGCTCGTTTTATTCTTTTTTTACAAGATGTTATAAAACTCTCAGGTGTCACAAAAATGTTTCAGTTTAAAATACCTCAAGGATCATTTTTTATACCATGCTATAAATACAGGTAGAAACGCATTGTTTTTGTGTTTGTCTCTTTAAATGCAAATGAGCTGCTGCTCTCCGCCTCCCTTTCCAAAAGAGCTGCTACCAGAATCAAAAGACTCAAACTATGATGCATCATCAGTCGACAGAATGTCAGCAATCCAAATGAACTAAACAATTCATTCATTTTCCTTAAGCTTAGTTACTTATTTTTCCTATTCCGGCATATGTTTTATGCATCGGATGCTTATCTAGCTGCAACTCAGTACTGGCAAACACCCATACACTCTCACGTTTACACACACTCATACACTATGGCCAATTTAGCTCATCCAATTCACCTATAGCGCGTGTGTTTGGACTGTGGGGGAAATAGGAGCACCCGGAGGAAATCCACACGTGCACATGGAGAGCATGCTAACTCCACAGAGAAACACCAACTGGCCCAGCCTGGGATCGAAAAAGCGACCTTCATGCTATGAGACGACAGTCCTAACCACTGAGTTATTATTTATGTGCAGTTCATTCCAACAACTTAATGATAGCTATGATTTGTATCAAATATGTTTGCCTCACCTGTCTATCTCCAAATGAACTTTTCTAGAAGGGTCAGTTTGCTTAGTAGCTTACCATGTACAGTGTTGTTCTTGCCATGCAGAACGCTCGTGTTCGAGTCCACTGAAGCACACTTCAACAAATGCGATTTGAAACGTAAAAAAAAATGTGAAAAAAACGTACCCTAAGTAAAATATTTCAGATTTGCTAAAAATGTAGACAGCGCCCTCTTGTGGATTTGTCATCTGAAAAGTACAACGAAACCTACCCGATGTGGATTTTTTCACGCTTCCCAAAAAATGAAGACTGATGCATGTATTTCCAAAGAGCCTGGGTTGAAAATTTGGGATATTGTGATGTGTATAATCAGGGAAAAAAAACAATACCTACTGATTTATAGGTATCCAACTCCATATGGAATGACTTTGCAATGGCTTGTAATTTTGGCAATCTTTTACGTGCTCAAACACCAAGATTACACAATAAAAACTGCATAATATGAGACTTTTGAAACACCACAAGTACCTGAACACTACGAGGCAGTATGACACCAACGACTTTTGTTGCTTTTCACAATAATGATATTTACAGCAACATATTATTGACATTTTGTGCAGTTCACTGCACAACCCCAAATAAACATCTTAAAATACTTCAACAGTGTCTATGATTTGAATTTAATATGTTTGCCTCAACTTTCTAGTTTGGTCAATTTGCTCATTAGCTCACTTTGTACCGTGTTGTACTTGCCATGCAGAATGCTTGTGTTCGAGTCCAGTAATGTACACTTCCACAAATGTGATTTGAAACATACAGCAAAACATACCCTAAGTAAAACATTTCAGATTTTCAAAAAAAAGTAGACAGCGCCCTTTAGTGGATTTGTCATCCGAAATGTGCAACGAAACCTACCCAGAGCAATGTATTTTACGTTTTCCAAAAAATGAAGACTGATGCATGTATTTCCAAAGAACCTGGGTTGAACATTTGGGATATTGTGATGTGTATATTCTGGAAAAAAACTCAATGCCTACTGATTTATAGGTATCCAACTCCATATGGAATGTATTTGCAATATCTTGTAAGTTTGCTCAAACACCAAGATTACACACTAAACAATGCACAATATGACCCTTTTGAAACACCACAAGTACCTGAACACCATGAGGCAGTATGAAGACAACAACTTTTGTTCTTTTTCATATTGATGATATTTACAGCAACGTATAATTGACATTTTGGACAGTTCTTTGCACAACACCAAATAAACATCGCAAAACAGTCCAACAGTGTTTATGATTTGTTTCAAATACATTTGCCTCAACTTTCTAGTGTGGTCAGTGCGCTCAGTAGCTCACATCGAACGGTGTTGTACTTGCATTGCAGAATACTCATGTTCGAGTCCAGTGAAGTACACAAATGTAATTTCAAATATACAGCAAAACATATGCTAAGTAAAATATTTCAGATTTACAAAAAAGTAGAGCGCCCTCTAGTGGATTTGTCGTCTGAAACGTACAACGAAAAAATCTACCCAGAGCAAATGTATTTTACATTTCCCAAAAAATGAAGATTGGCGCATGTATTTCCAATGAACCTAGGTTGAAAATTTTGAATATTGCGATGCATAAATTCTGGAAGAAAACTCAATGCTTACTGATTTATAGGTGTCCAACTCCATATGAAATGACTTTGCAATGGCTTTTACATGATCATAGACCAAGATTACACACTAAACAATACATAATATGACAATTTTGAAACATCAGAAGTACCGCAGACAAGCAGAAACACACTCCAAAAATAACTTTCGCTGCTTTCTTAAACTATTTATTTAAAATGAGCTGAAACAACACATTTCTTAAGGTTTTTTTGGGACAACTAAATGGGTTTATGTTCAATCCACTAAAATAATTTCTATAAATGATTGCATTAACTTAATTTGTGTTGGAACAGCATGAAGGAACTCATTTTTAAAAAAATGTACAGTATGTGAAGTTTATTCATAAACTAATTTCGAGAGGATCACGTGCTTATGATTTATCACGGCCAGTCTCGCATTTGCTAATCACTAATCTTCCAATCATATGAGCCCTAAGCCACTATAAATAGCCTCAGTTTTCAGTTCACTTGATCTTCGTTTGGAAGAAACCCCCCTCCTCCCCTATTCTCCTCCTTTACCTGTGATTGGGCGGCACGGCGGTCCAGTGGTTAGCACTGCGAGCCACACAGCAAGAATACTGCCGGCCCTAGTTCCATAGGACCGGTGGGTGTTTCTGTGGGGAGTTTGTATGTCCTCCTCGTGTCCGCGTGGGTTTTCCCCGGGTTCTCCGGTTTCCTCCCACCATCCAAAGACATTCAACATACATAACAATCAAGCTTGTCTAATCCCTTACGTTCCCTTAGCTACAGCAGCAGGGGAGTTCTGAGATTCACTGAGCTCGGGCTCCCTTCTTGCTCCGCCAACAGGAGGAAGCCCCGGGCTCGAGGAGCCCTTGAGCTCGGGGCTCTCTCCCGGGACAGCATGCCAAATAAGCTTTGTAAATCATCAGCTAAGTGTGAACTCTTGAAAAGAATTTCAATGTTCTAGATCCATGAAATGTAGTTTGTTAGGAGATATTTGAAGAAGATATTGTCAGTTGAACTGAAGAGCTCCGGCTATTTGGTTGAATGTAACCTCAGCTTCACCTCTCTGATCGCTCACTCTGTTTAATAACTTCATGCGCCAAACAGCAAACGCTCACACACATTCTCTGCTGTCGGTCCAGCACCATCTCCACGTCTGCAGCCTCCCAAATACTCAATTACCTTAATCCTCTTACTCACAAAATAATCTCCATCCTCCTTAACTTTGATGTCCCATTCTGCATCTATGTCTGCAGTCACTCTTTGAGATTTCTTTTAGGCTTTTTTTCATCTTATGCTGTGGTTTAAATTCAAGAAAAATTAGAAAAGGTATCTGAAAGAACTATCTTTGCATTCAACCCCTGGTTGAAGGAAGAAAGAAAAAAGAAATGTGATTTGCTCAATCTTGTACCATTACTAATCAGTTTGCTGTTAAAATTTCTGTGAAACACAAAAGTAAATGTTTAGTATATAATGTGACATTAAAAAAATGGAAAGTTTGTGTAACAACAGTTTTATTCTAAGTTGCAATAAAGCAAAGAAACATTGAATTAAACAGTCATTTCAAATATCTGGTTTTATTAATTACAACAAGTATATAAAATGTCTTCTAAATTTGTATTACTTTTCACCGCCAACTTATCCAGCATATGTTTTACGCAGCGGATGTCCTTCCAGCTGCAACCCATCTCTGGGAAACATCCATACATTACGAACAATTTTAGCCTACCCTATTCACCTGTACCACATTTCTTTGGACTGTGGGAGAAACCGGAGCATGCGGAGGAAACCCACACGAACGCGGGGAGAACATGCAAACTCTACACAGAAAATCCAACTGACCCAGCCGGGGCTCGAACCAGCGATCTTCTTACTGTGAGGTGGCAGCACTACCTACTGCGCCATCGCGTCACACCTAAATGTAAATATTAATGACAATAATAATAATAATAATAATAATAATAATAATAATAATAATAATAATAATAATTATTATTATTATTATTATTATTATTATTATTATTATTATTATTATTATTATAATTGGGGATGTCCTAGTCAAGTTTCTTTGCCCTCGAGTCTGAATCATTTGATTTTGAGTATCTACCGATACCAAAACCTGATCCGATACTTCTATAATACATAAAAAAGAATAAAGAAGAGCCTACTTAAATTTAACTTAATTATATATACATAAAATACATATATTTAGTATTTACTAATATCATATTTTGTCATTATTGTTTTAGTTATTGCTATTTTAAGTGGTAAAAAAATATTATTTTAGTTAAATATAATAAGCTACTACTTAAAATTATACTTCTACTACTCTTACTACTACTACTATTATTATTGATAACAACAATAAAACTATTAATACTACTACTACTACTAATAATATAATATTATTAATAATTATAATAATAATAATAATGATGATAATAATAATAATAACAATAATAATAATACAACTACTGCTACTAACACTATAACTACTACTACTACTACTACTACTATGAATAATAATAATAATACAACTACTGCTACTAACACTATAACTACTACTACTACTACTACTACTACTACTATGAATAATAATAATAATACAACTACTGCTACTAACACTATAACTAATACTACTACTACTACTACTACTACTACTACTACTACTAATATTAATAATGATAATACAACTACTGCTACTAATACGACTACTAATACTAAAACTACTACTAATAATAATAATTCAAATTTTAATAATAATAATAATACAACGACTGCTACTAATACTACTACTACTATAACTAATAATAATCATAATAGTAGTAATAATAATAATATTAATAATAATAATAATACAATTGCTACTATTACTACTACTAATACTAATAATACTAATAATAATTTGTGTTTTTTTTAGTTTTTTAAATATATCTATCTACACCTCATTTAAAAGTTTACATTTTTATTGCTGATTATTTTTGTTATTTTAGTCTTATAGATCAGCTAGAAGAAACTTACCCATATTTCCCTGAAAACTGACTGAAATAAAACATCTTAGAGTTTGATTAATTTTTATATAATCATTTAAATAAAACAAAAGAAAACATGATTTACTAATATAAAATTGTATTATTTTTTATTTTCATTATTTTGAGTGTGCATGGGTGTTTCCCAGTACTGGGTTGGAGCTGGAAAGGCATCCTCTTTGTAAACATATGCTAGTTAGCGGTTCATTCTGCTGTGGTGACCCCTAATGAATAAAGGGACTAAACCGAAGGAAAATGAATGAATTAATATTATTATTTGAGTTATTGTTATTTTACGTAGAAAAAATATATATTATTTTAGCCTCATAATTTTAGTTGAATAACCTACTACTTCTCATAATAATAATAATAATAAAAAAAATAATAATAATAGTAATAGTAATAATAAATTAGGAAAATGAAGATGATGATGAAAAAGAAGAAGAAACATGATAATAATAAAAGAAGAAATTTGGACCAAATATAACAAATATAAAAGCCGAAAGGTAAAATAATCTGAACGCTGAAGTAGATTATGCAAAGGTGACATTCACTCAAACATTAAAAAAGGATAAAAGTTTATTAAAAAAACCCGAAAGCTTACTTTTAAAAGAGTACATTGACAGTATAGGACAAAAGAAATCCCGTTTGAGTCTTATCAGTGAAGTGCAAAGGGCATCTGCATTCTCTCTACCTCTCTCTCTCCTTCCTCCTCCTCCCGTTTCTGAATAAACTCCCTCCTAAATCCTCTTCCTCCTCAGAAGCACCTTATCAACCTAAAGCGACTCTCTTCAGCATGACATTCATTAACCCCGCTTAATTAACGCCTTTGTTAGGAAGCCAATAAGTTGACCCAGTCTTTCATAAAGCTTTGAGAATATCAGCCAGCATTTGACCGCATTTCTTTTCTTTTTCTTTGAAGAGACGTGTTTATCTGTCAGATTTGATGCATTACAGCACCTTTCAATGCTAAAGCCAATGTTTATGCTCGCCACCCAAGGGATGGAGATCTGTTTTTTGGATATTGCTTGGCAGGTTTCACCCAAACAGCTGGATCTTCCATGGGGGACGCTCGCAGGAAAATGAATAACGATTTTTAATTGTCTGTCTTGCTAACTGATAATGCGGCAAGTGATTTTTAAATGGCCTACTCGCTTGCCAATTTCGGCGGGAACGATTTCTTGCTGCCTGACTGCTCAGAAGTAAATATCAGAGGAAAGAAAGTGAACAATACTTCAGAAAACTGCTTGAGCCGGGTCTGAAGGGTCGCTTGCTTACTGCAGAAAAAGCATTGCAAGGTCACAGAGCGAATCACGTATCCGTTGCCAAATCCTCGCTGGAAAACACCTCCAGCTCACCTTTACATTCAGCCTCTATAAATTGTTTTTGAGCGCTTTTTTTTCTTCTTCTTCTCCACTGAGACTGAATTTCGTCCAAGTGATTGTTTGTAATTTTGACGATGCAATTTGTCAAAGTGACTCGGCGGAGATTTTCACTGGCACAAAACTAGCGATAATTAAGCATCAATCATAAGGCTTATGAAATGTGTTTATTTGACAGACGTTTATGCTCTTTTTCATGCCAGTTAAATGTTGTCACGGCTTAAAGCCCACATGAGACTTGAAGTTTTGTGGTGTTTATTTCTTGTGCTAACTTTGAGGGGGATTTGTATTTTGTTTAAAAGCATTCAGTCTTTTTACATGATCATAATTTCTTTTTCTTTTTTTGTGTGTGATCAAATTTTTATTGAACAGTTGAAAATAAACTTGCATACATAGTTATAGACAAAAATACCAACCAACAGCATTTTCTATTATTATCCCACCCCACCCCACCCCTGGAGAAAATTATAATAAACAAAAAAAGAAAATCAGAGCAGAAAACAAAAAGAGAAAATAAATAAAATAAAATACATCTTCATAATTTCTAGTAGAAGAATATTTAACAAATAGGAAATATATCAAAGTATTGGTGGTCTTTAACCCTTTATCGGGCAAACTTTATTGACATAAACAGTAGGGGAAATGAGCATTGGATATGACATGTTTTTTTTTTTTCCTGGGAATAATATTTCTAACGGAGCTGTTGACATGGAATTGAACCAGATTTTCAGTTTCTCACTGATTTCAACAGAGAGTAAAAATCTTGATGGTTGTGTAGGTCTCGTCTATCAAATCTGATCTTTATTTTTGTGTTTTTTATTGGGTTCGATTCAGGTGATTGGCTCGGCCATTCCACAGCTTGATTTTCTTTCTCTGAAAGCATTTGAGATTTTCCTTGGCTGTGTTTTTTGTATCATTGTCTTGCTGAAAAGTCCACCCTGGTTTCATCTTCATCATCCTGCTAATATAGATGTTGAACTGAAGCAGCTAATATTCATTTACAATGATGAAGAGCAGGGTTGCTGAATAAATGCTGAGAGATTTCAGCTGCTGTCTGGGCTTTCACTGTCTCTCTACATCTCCCTTTCTTCGTGTGTTTAATACTTTTTCCCAGCGTCATTTCATTTTATTACATGTAACTTCATTTGTAAACAAATTACTGTTGTTTTCTTTGCATATAAGGATTTCTTTGGTTGTTAACAACATCTAGTCAACATTTTAAGTTAATAGCATTTTTTTTTTTTCTATAGAAAAAGAGAAAATGGTGAATGGTGTTTAATACTTTTTCTATCACTGTATACAGTTAACAGGCAAAATTATTAGCCCTTCTGTGAAATTTTAATTATTGGTAACTCATTTTTTTATTAATTTAATAATAATAATTTATTTTTGTCTTGCCTGATGAAAGCAAAAAAAAATTAAGATATTAATATTTAATTTAAAATGCAATTTAAATGCTTAACTAGGTTAATTAGGTTCAGATTTTAGTCAAGTTATTGGACAACAGGGATTTGTATTGTAGTTGATCAAAAAATATATATAATTAATTTCTTAAGGAGGGAGGGGATAATAGTATTGACCTTAAAAATATTTGTAACAATAAAACAAAAACTGCTTTCATTCTAGCAAAACTAAAATAAATAAGACTTTCTCTAAGAAGAAAAATATAATTGGAAATACTGTGAAAAGTTATATTAAACGTATATCCAACATTGGCTCATTTTGAAAACGTAGCCCTATAAACATTTCTGGAGATTGCAAATTATGTAGCCAGAGGTACGTTTGGTCATACCTTTCATCTTTAAAACGAACGGTACAGAGTGGCATGACGCCATTCCTTTTCACGCTTTTACCAGCTAATTACTTACCTCTGTTCGGACGACTTTCCTGCTGTTACAGTGCTGCCACAGCCATATCACCCTGCAGCCCAAGACCGGTTACTCACTGAAGCTAAGCAGGGCTGAGCCTGGTCAGTACCTGGATGGGAGACCACTAGGGAACACTAGGTTGCTGTTGGAAGTGGTGTTAGTGAGGCCAGCAGGGGGCGCTCAACCTGTGGTCTGTGTGAGTCCTAATGCCCCAGTAAAAATGAAGAGGACACTATACTGTCAGTGGGCGCCGTCTTTCGGATGAGACGTTAAACCGAGGTCCTGACTCTCTGTGGTCATTAAAAAATCCCATGGCACTTCTCGTGAAAGAGCAGGGGTGTAACCCCGGTGTCCTGGCCAAAGTCCCTCTATCGGCCCTTAAGATCATGGCCTTCCAATCATCCCCTTTCACCGAATTGGCTCTAACACTGTCTCTCCACTCCCCCAATAGCTGGTGTGTGGTGAGCGCACTGGCGCCGTTGTTCTGTGGCAGCCGTCGCATCATCCAAGCGGATGCTGCACACTGGTAGTGGTGTGGAGAGACCCCCCTCATGATTGTGAAGTGCTTTGGGTGTATGGCCATACACAATAAATGCGCTATATAAATACACATTACATTACATACAGTGTGTCCAGTGGCTTGCAGCAAACGTCGGCAGACTTGAGATGCAGAGAAGAGCTGACTGTGGCGACAGGGTTTGAGCCTGGCAAATAAAGGCCTGGTTCCAGAAAGCAGGTAAAACAAAAACAAAAGCCAAAAAATAAAATATAGAAGTAAATAACAGGGTGAAAATGTGGTAAAATCTGAAAACATGGTAAAAATCAGGCGAGGGCTTTTCTGTTTCTGGATTGCTTTTGAAAACACTGTCAGTTGGGTTTAGGGAAGTGGGTGAGTGGGGGTATCGGTTGGGCAGGCAGTCAGTCAGTAGGTCGACAGCGGCCTCTGGTGGATTGACATGAAAACAACAGGGGCGAATGGCAGTCGCAAGAGAAGTTTGAGATTTCAAAAAGTGTACACAGCGGCCTCTGGAGGATTCGCAAAAACAAAAAAACATACCTCCTGGCATGTACTTGGCACTCTCTAGAAATGTATATACGGGTACGTTTTCAGAATAAGCCTGGGTTGCGTATATCAGTTACATTGCGAAAAATAGTTGCATATTTAATATAGCATTATCTACAATTTAATCTACACCCAAAAAAAGTTTAAATTATTCCCATAATAAGAACATGATAGTTTTTCTTATTCTCATCGTAAACCATTTCACCAGGTCTTTACCATTGAGAAACTGCATAAGGTCTGTTTCTAAAATATAAGTTTGTGTTGCAAATCTTTCTTTTTCAGATCGGTAGACAAATAACTACTCGTCGCAGTCTGAACTCGGATTCAATTGGCAAGAGCAGTGTATAATTTTGATGATGAGAATCTGTGCTTTCAGTCTGTATAATCATCCTCCGTCAGCAGTAGAAACCTCAAGTTGAAAATATAGTTGCAGGATACACTTTTCAAAGAAAATATAACAGTTTGAAAAGATATCCGTGCCTATACCAGTATTTGATTAGACAGGCACTAGCTTGACTTCTGCTATGTTTCCTCAAAGCAATCTTTTATGTCTTGCTGAGACATTAGCACTTCTTACTCTGTGATTTGACTGAAGCTTTTTGCATGTCAGGGTTTCAAAACCAGACAGACAGGGCTTCAGATAACATCGCTGATACTTTTGCTCATAAAATGCATGTTTTGATGGGATCCAGACGGTCTGTTGGAAGTTTGATAAAATACGTTTTATCTGCAAGTGACTTTGTACAGAAAGGTTCAGGTTCCAAGTATTCGTTGGCTGCTTAATACAAAAAAAACATTCATACATAGCTATGCAGATGGAAACTCATAATTGATAGATAAACTGTAATGTAATAAATGCACATCCTTGAATGAGCATGAATTTTTTCAGCTTATTTACTTCGTCTTCTTATGTTGTGTAATGATATAGAGTCAAGCTCAAAATTAATCATACACCTGGCAAATTCCGGCGTAGAAAGTTACTTTTATTCAACCAGCAAGTTTGTTTTTGACAGCAGATGACACAGGTTACTCCCAAAAGATAATAAGACGATGTAGAAGAGGCATCAAAAAGTGGCATGTCTGAAATTATTCACACACTTCCTAAAATTGCTGACCATCTTTTTGCAAATCTCCACTGGTATTTTTGCCCATTTATTTTTAGTGATGAGCTCCAACTCTTAGAGGGTTGGAGGGTCTCCTTGCCATCACCCTGATCTTTAGCTCCTTTCACAGATTCTCAATTGGGTTAAAGTCAGGACTCTGTTTGGGCCACTTGGGTTGTTTTTTGTCTGCTAACCATTTTTTTCACCACATTGCTCTGTGTTTAAAGCCAGTGTCATGCTAAAATGTCCATTGTACCACCTGATATATAATTAATTCCGGGTTGGACTGTATATTTTACCACAATACACCACTGTTGTGTGTAGTAAATATTGAAGTATACAACAGTATTTATGACAGTTTATCAATTCATTACTTTTCACTATTGCTAATACTGAAATGTACCAAAGCGTTGTCAATACTATAATATAAAACTATAACTATATGCTTTAAAAGAGTAGGTTTCAAAAAGACTAAATTATTACAGTGTTTTTTCATGAAATGTGCCTGTTCTGTTGAAATAAATACACACACAAAAAAAAAAAAAACTGAACAAACAACCCAAAACAAATATTTCTCCAGTGTGTATATGTCTGTGTATTTGCATGCAATGTCTGCATTATTTTAGCAACTGATTCACCAAAGGAATTCTCAATTGCATTCTGGTTGGGCCAAGGCAAAACATATGTTTTTGTCTACTAACCATTTCTTCACCACTTTTGCTGTGTTGTTTGGGTTGTTGTCCTGCTGAAATGTCCACCTACCCCCTGGGGTATGAATCATGTCAGGTTGGACTGTATATAATGCTACAAAACTGCTTTGTGTAGTAAATACTAAAGTATACTACAGTATTTATGGCAGATTATCAGTTTGCTATTTTTCACTATTGTTAATACTTAAATGTACCAAAGCATTGTTAATACTATAATATACAACTATAACCATATGCTTTACTAGAGTAGGTTTCAAAAAGACTAAATTATTACAGTGTTTTTTTCATGGAATGTGCGTGTTCTGTTGAAATAAATACACACACACATACAAAAAAAAACAGGACAAAAAACCCCAAAAGAAATATTCCTGCTGTGCGTATTTTAGCAACTGATTCACCAAAGGAATTCTCAATTGGATTTCATTCAGTACTCTTGCTGGGCCACTACAAAGTGGTTATGTTTTTGTGTGCTAACCATTTCTTCACCAATTTTGCTGTTTGCTGGGGGGGGTGGGAGTGGGGGTTGTTGTCATGCTGAAATGTCCACTATACCTCCAGGGGTATGAATGATTTTGGGCTGGACTGTATATTATACAACAATACACCACTGTTTAGTGTAGTAAATACTAGTATACACATATTAGTGTATAATATGCATATATATATATATATATATATATATATATATATATATATATATATATATATATATATATATATATATATATAAATATATATATATATATATATATATATATATATATATATATATATATATATATATATATATATATATATAATATATGTTATATAATATAATATATTATATAATATATAATAATATAATATATTATATGCTTTACTAAACTAGGTTTCAAAAAGACTAAATTATTACAGTATTTTTTCCTGAAATGTGCATGTTCTGTTGAAATAAATACACAAACAACAGGACAATATATATATATATATATATAGAGAGAGAGAGAGAGAGAGAGAGAGAGAGAGAGAGAGAGAGAGAGAGAGAGAGAGAGTTCTACAGTGTGAATGACCATTTCTTCACCACTTTTGCTGTGTTGTTTGGGTTGTTGTCCTGCTGAAATGTCCACTATAACTCCAGGGGTATGAATCATTTCGGGTTGGACTGTATATTATACAACAATACACCACTGTTTAGTGTAGAAAATACTAAAGTATACTATAATATATAATATATGCTGCACTAGATTAGATTTATAAAACACTAAATTACTACAGTATTATTTCATGAGATGTGCATGCTCTTTTGAAATAAATACACCAAAAACTGGACAGAAAAAAAACTCCAAAGAAATAGTTCTGCAGTGTGGATATGCTTGTGTATATGCATTATTTTAGCAACTGATTCTCCAAAGGAATTATGCAAACGGCAGCATTGTGAGCTGCCCACAATATCTGTGCTGAAAGGAATTTGCATGGCACAATGCCTGATCTAAGTGTTAGCTTGAGGAGGATCCAGCAGACTACAATGATCTGCCAGATTTTCCTGTCTGAGACCGTACAACATCACTCCAGCGTCACATTTACAGATGCAGCCCACTGAAAAAAAAGTACCACATTTTTACAGCGCATTCATCCCGGGTAAGTCGGAGGTGGACAGTAAGTGTGGCTAAACGTGGATGAATGCATGAATGCAGTGGTAACAGGAGAAAGTGCTGACAGTGGAAAATACAATAAAGCCTGAGTGCTCTATTACACTGCTTGTTAAGTCCAGTAATGTTTCTACCCTGGAGGAAAAGAGGTAAATGAGGAGAGCTTGTCCTTCTATTTTTTCCTCCTCCTCCTCCTCCTCTTCTCTAGTCAGCATCCTGAGCCTGGAAAAGAACAGCTAATCAATCAGGCCAGAAAGCAGGAAGTGAGACGCTGAGGGGGAAAACATAATCCATAGTGGGTGGGTGGGTGTGTGTGAACAGACGACTTCAGGAGCAGAAAATTACTTGGAAATAATGAGGAAATAAAGTTTTGGTTCAGATTGATCTTGATATTTTGATTCTAGCTCTTTAAAAGAGACTTCACTCAGTAATCGCTTTAAAAGCAACAGGTTTATTCACTTTTTAAGAACATTTTTACTGTAATGTTTTAGAGTTTAACGGTGAGGACGTTCATAAAATTTTGGAATAAAAGCGGTTAGTTTATTATACTTTAGTGAGTAAACCTATTGTAACTGTTAAGCTGCATTTGCTTTTTTTAATTATGTGCATACACTATAAAAAACTGTAAGAGGCTGAATTATCATATGCATTTGTTTATATGACAAAACATGTCTTTTTGACTCAAGAAGGTCCATACTGACTCCAAAGGCAGATGCTGATAAGATCAGGGCCTGTTGTGTGGACTTTGGGGGTTTTATGGTGTGGTCACATGTTGATTGGTCAGTTTGAATGTCTCAGCATTTGGGCTTTAGTCACATGGTCAAGAAAGATACAAAATAGGTGGTAAACTCTGGCTCTGTCTCTTTTCCTGCCCTCTCTTTTCCTACCCTCTCTTTTCCTGGCCTGTCTTTTCCTGCTCGCCTCCTCCTCGCATCTTCTTTGACTCTACTGCAATCAGGCCAACTTCTGGGCCTGCTCTCTTTGTCTCTCTCTCCCTCCCCCTTTGTCTCTCCTTCTCTGGTAACTTTATTTTACATTTAAGCTGAGTGCAATTTATATCATATGTTTTATCATTTTATATTTTAGCATTTTATACAGTATTTTGTAATTAATACAGTTGTAACCATAGAGAATTATTTTTCTTTGATTTAACATCAACACTTAATTGTTCCATATTGCAATACAATACAATCACATAATATCAACGCTCTCCCACATTTATAGCTATTAATACTGCCCTTATTTCCGTTTTTGGTATGAGATTGCAGAAGAGTGGTTTGACTGGAAATGTACAGTTTTTAAACATCAATACTGATAACTTTTTAGTCGCTCGGCAGAACTACAGTTTGAACCACTGTGGTTAAAACCATTCTTACAAAACAAAATCACCATTTGTTCAGTACACTGCACTTTTTCTGTCATATATACTAAGAATTGTGAGTAAGAATTGATTACATAGAAATATATGTCAACAACATTCGCTAAAATGTTATGTCTACATGTTTAACTGAGTTTTATAGACAAACATTTTTGTGTTGAACAGGTGTGTTGATATTTAAATAATTTGTGCATTCATGACGTGACGATCAAAAACTAAGCTTGTTTATCAGTTGCTTGATAGAGGGGTGACACAGTGGCGCAGTTGGTAGGACAGTCGCCTCACAGCAAGAAGGTCGCTGGTTCGAGACCCGGCAAGGTCAGTTGGCATCCCTGTGTTCACGTGGGTTTCCTCCGGGTGCTCCGGTTTCCGCCACAGTTCAAAGACATGAGGTACAGGTGTCTGAGTGTGAATGGGTGTTTGCCAGTACTGGGTTGCAGCTAGAAGGGCATCCGCTGTGTAAAACCAGCCTGATCTCACGAGAAAACGTATTTTACGTTTTGTCAGTTTAGTGGCTAATTCGTACGAATTCATACAAGTTCAGTCGTACGAAAATGTACGATTCTAAAAAAGAGGCGTGACACCTAACCCGACCCCTCACCCCAACCATCATTGGGGGATGAGTAAATTGACTAAATTGTACGAATTAGATCGTATGAGTTCATACGAATTAGCCACTAAATAAAAAAGTTACGAATTGCCGTGAGATTGTGTTGGTAAAACATATGCTGAATAAATTGCCGGTTCATTCCACTGTGGTGACCCCTGATGAATAAAGGGACTAAGCCAAAGGAAAATGAATGAATGGATAAAGTATTGTGTTATTTTTTTAAGTAAAATTATTAAAAACAGGATGATACGCTAACTAAAACTAATTACTTATTTTGCAATAATCATCCACTAAACAGAAAAAAATTGACTCAATAGCAGTAACTGTTGCTTCAGTTGATGTGACAAGAATATATTTATTTGTAAAATACAATAACCAACATTGCATAAATAAACAAAATTATGTTAGCTGAACAAAAAAATTTACTGAGAAAATCTAAAAAACAGTTGTTGAGACAACTCAAAGTTCTTACTGCATCAAGTTGCCTTGTTTTTTTTTTTTGTTTTTTTTTTCTCAATTTATTTTTTATAGTGTAGTTCATTAACTTGATAATTTTAAGGCAACAAATGTACTCACTTTTTTAAAGTAAAGTCAGCTAATATTTTTTTACAGTTTAAAAAGATGTTAAGGACGTTGGTTTTGAAACAGGTTGGTAACTCAATATTTTTGGTTAAAAGACATTTTGTAGAGTGTTGCCCACCAAATGCATTTGTTTGAAAGTTATTTCAAAGACATCAATTAAATACTTTAGACCAAAATATGTTCTGAAACACTTTTGGGTTCTAGTTATTTTGAAGATTGATATAACCAAACACTTTTAGATGAAATATGTTTTTAAGAATTTAACTTGAATCACTTGAAGGTGAATAAATGATTTTTGGGTGAACAATTCCTTTAAGACTTTCACCTTTCAAGAGGCAAGTCAATAATTGAAACCACAGGGGTTCGATTGAGCAATCAGGTTTGGTTCTCCTTCATGCCAGCCTCAGATGATTGAAGTAGCCACTTTAAATGACTGTGCTCTTATGAAAACATACGTGCTTCATATAGAACAATTTTATTGAACAGATCCTCCTTCTAACCCACCTGAACACGTGATTTGTCCTCTACTATATGAACTCTGCTCACCGTCCACGGATTAGAGCTGCAAAGACTTGTACGACAGCCAAATCCGCTTCAATTTTCATCTTTTTGCACATATTCCAACATTCTTGCCTCATGTTTTCATCCCCAGCGCCTGTAGAGCAATCTCTCAGTCAATTACACTAACTTGATTACATCTGTTCAACCGTAAGTCATTCTGTTCTATCTCTCCATCCTTTATATGCAGACTGACAGATTAAAAGAAAAACGCTCTCCGCTCTCTTAATAATTGCTTATGTTCCTGGTGTTCAAGTTAGTAAGCCTTGCAAATTACTGTTTCTCATTTGTTTCCGCCGAAAACAATAACGTTGAATTTCTTTTTTTCAGATGCCATGTTTTGTGGCATTTTATTTAAATGTAAAGCTCAATGGGCTGTCTTTTAATTGGCTCAGTTCTTCGTGTTATTGTCAAAAATGTTTCTGTTGATTGGAATTTTAGAGAAGTAACAGGGTTGTCCTTAGAACATCTTGTCCTTAGGATATGTCTTATTGATTATATTTTTTCCAGCCTGATCTCACTAGGAAACTTAACTATTTTACGTTTTGTCAGTTTAGTGCAGTGGTGGGCATTTTTAGACCCGAGGGCCACATCACGTTTTGCAAACCAAGTGAAGGGCCACATGTCAAATCTTTCAAAAAATAACTTTTATTTATCGTGGCAGTATGCATTAAAACATGTAATATTGGACAGAAACATGTCACATTAACACAAAACAGATTTATTTTTATAGTTATTATTGAGTCAAATTTACAAGTCAAATGAATTTGCACTGCTATTTATATTTACTTAGCAACCATAAAAAACAATAAAATAATCCCTTATTAAATATATTATTAATAATAATAATAATAATAATAATAATAATAATAATAATAATAATAATAATAATAATAATAATAATAATAATAATAATAATAATAATAATAATAAGGGCGAAGCAGTGGCGCAGTAGGTAGTGCTGTCGCCTCACAGCAAGAAGGTCGCTGGGTCGCTGGTTCGAACCTCGACTCAGTTGGCGTTTCTGTGTGGAGTTTCATGTTCTCCCTGCCTTCGCGTGGGTTTCCTCTGGGTGCTCCGGTTTCCCCCACAGTCCAAAGACATGTGGTACAGGTAAATTGGGTAGGCTAAATTGTGTGTGTGTGAATGTGTGTGTGGATGTTTCCCAGAGATGGGATGCGGCTGGAAGGGCATCCGCTGCATAAAAACCTGCTGGATAAGTTGGCAGTTCATTCCGCTGTGGCGACCCCGGCTTAATAAAGGGACTAAGCCAACAAGAAAATGAATGAATTAATGATAATAATAATAATAATATTGTAATCATTCATATTCTCATAGAATAGATATTGTCTGACAGAAAAAAATCTCATATTAACACATTCTAAATAATTCTTAAAGTTTACTATTTAGTCAAATTTACAATAATCTATTTTGCACTAGTTTTAGAATATACAGATCAATCATCATAAAACTCGATAAAACCACAAATCTTTGATAAATTAATTTTTTTAAGTGGATTTATGAATGGAAAATATATATTTATATTCTATAAAAAAATTAACACATTTAACCAGCAATTATTAATTAATTTGAGTCAAATTCACAACAATCTCAATTGAGCTTATATAAATATGCTCATATCAATTATTATAAAACTATGAGATAAAACGCAAGAAGAATCTTAGTCTTTGTTAATTCAGGTCATGTTATTATGAGTGTGTTAATGTGATATTAATATCATATTAAGTTATAAGTTATTAAGTTAATATCAAGTGAAGTTTTTTTAATATCCACAGCAACACTCTTGTAAAATACCTATAGCTGATTCAGTCGTTGCGCTCCTTTTTTCTTGTCAACAAAAAGGCAGTGCTGTGCACTTGATTGTTTGGAACGTAAACACACGTTCGATGTGATCGGCCCCTTGGGATGTAATCATTAAAAACAGCAATACTTTCTTGGCATATTAGACATACCGCTTTCTGTCCGATATTGCAAAAGAAGTATTTTGCTGTACATTCTTCCTTAAACACACAACATTCAGAGTCTTTTTTTTTTTTTTTTTGCCTGACTCATTATCAGTTATTCAGTGCATTTTAATATCCGAGAGTTTGTTCTAATTCTACTGGTTGCGCTAACTGTACCGCGTGCAATACTGCCATCAAATGGCGATCACTTGTATTGCATCATTAATTTAGTAATTCTGAAACCAAACCGTTACTCAGAAGCAGCATTTCAAAAACTCCCTCGCAGGCTGTAGTTTGTCTACCTCTGGTTTAGTGGCTATTTCGTTCAATAGCATCTTCATATGTTTTTGTTTATACTTTTCGAATTGCTTGGAATAAAAAAAAACACCTAGCAAATTTTTACAACTCTGAATCTGCATCTCATTTCGTAGGCTGCTATTGTTCTCTAGAGGTTGTATTTTTATCTGCGCCAACATATACTGAGGCATGACTGAAATTAAGGGTGCTTTCACACTTGCCTTATTTAGTTCGATTGAATCGCACTAGAGTTCGTTTCCCCTTTTGGTGCGGTTCGTTTGGGCAGGTGAGAATGCAGCAATCGTACTCGAGTGCGCACCATAAGCGGACCAAATAAGCGTACCGAGACCTGCTTGAAGAGGTGGTCTCGGTACGCTTTCAAACGAACCCTGGAGCGGTTCGTTTGTGGTGAGAATATGATCCGTACTAAAACAGGTACAACCGCATAAAGTAGTGCGCGTTTTGGACTAATTCAGCTGATGTAGGCCGATATGCTGTGCATTATGGGATATGGAGGAAAAATATTTGTTGACAGCACTTTACCAACAGAGAGGGAAAAACATTACCTGATGGATCGTTGGTAATATTTCGCAAGATGACCATGTCGCAGTTTAGCTAAATTAATTCACGCCTCCTCCTGAAGTGACGAGTGATGCATTAAACACTGTTTTCCAGCCGCTGCCGCGCTTCATTTTCGTTATGTATAGTTTGTTTAGAGCAGGGATACAATCAGCCAGCGCAGTCGTCCCTCCAGAGTAAAAGCGACATTTTGCGTCTGCCGGTTTTGTTTACCTGCGGGAGTTCACTGGCATTTTCCCGCACGTGAATTCTGGCCAATCAATAAGCAATTTAGGAAATATGTTCAACAACATCTGGCCAATGAGAGATGTGGATTTTGTCAGATGACTGCATTTTGGTTCGTTTCAACTGGTTCGGACCAAAGCCAGCAGTGTGGTGTGAAAACGACCCAAAGACGGCAGAAGATGCAACAATGTATCATGTATTACCCTTGGTCCGGACCAAATAAAGCGAACTACAGATGTAAAAGCACCCTAAATATGCACGTTTCCAACTCAGAGAGCCAAAATATCATAAGGTGAACTGGCAGTGGGCTGGTTATAAAAACAAAGACCTTCAAACAATGAACGCACATTTTCGAAAGAGAATAACTGACTTTAGTATTGTTTTACAGATAAACAAGTAGCCTGATACTTAAATATCTGCAAACATATCATGGTATTTTTATGATTTAGAAAAAGTATCAAAAAATTGTATACAGAAACTTTAAAATTCTTGGCTTAAGTGTATGAAAATAACTGCTGACTACATCCAACCTACCATGTATATACACACATATGACTTGACCCGAGTGAATAAACAACTTCTCACCCAATGCTTTCTTGGACACAGTATGTAATCCATCTACCCTGCCAACCTCCACGCTGAAAATGTGTAAAAATACAGATCTGCAGGGCGATAGACTGATTCCTCTATAGCGAGGAAAAGAAGTTAATAGAAATGCGCGAGAAGGTCAACTCCAGCACCTCTTATAGATCAGATAGAGTCCACAGTACAGCAACAGAGGATTAAAAGGAATGAATCAGCTTGTAAGTCCAGCACTGCCGGTCCTGCTGTGAGTTTTCGATTCCACAGACTGTCTCTACCTGCAAACACTTTAGCAACTTGTCACTTAGCAACCCAAAACTCGCCAAACAGAAAATATCTCTCTTATACTGCACAAGGCAAATAGGAGTGTGCTTCATGGATGTATTTAGCGAGGTCTGGGGGTTGTTGAGAATTAGGAAGTACTCAGTGCATTACAATTTACTATACTACGTTAATACTATATGCATGTTTAAAGGCATAGTTCACCCGAAAATGAAAATTACATACTCATCCTTTACTTGTTTCAAACATGGTCTGTAAAATATTTGGACGTAGTATCCATGACGTCAACCATAGGTTTCTGAAGAGCGCAAAAGAAGCCACAAGTAGGCGCGGCCAACCGTCGCCATTTTGTTAGCGCATCATCACACTCACGGCGGGATACCAAACAAGGGCAAAGAGGCGGGGAGTGAGCGGAGCTACAGACACCTGCTGGCATTTAGCTTGGACCTGGCTCAGACACACTTTACTTCGGGAAAACGCTTAATACTTTATCACCTGCGACTCGTTTGTATTCTGACCACTTGTGCTTGGTTGTATACTATATTAATAAAGTGTTTAGACTTTTAAAAACACTGCTGTAATACATTTAGCCACTAAACATTGTTCTTATGTTGTTTTCCTAAAGGAGGAGAACGCAAATTACTTCCAAACACTTCAGATATTGTCTGTGTTAGTAAATAAAAGACCATTGATGAAATCTAGCATAACACTGTATGACAACGCTTCAGATGACTGTTTTACAATCCACATCTAATCAATTCGTCAGATTCTGGAGTTCATTATGGCTCTAAAAAACATTATAAATGATAAATGATCTTAAATAAAACAAATACATTTTTAGAGATGGTATATAAGTATATAACTTTACTCACATGGTAAACGGAGGCCACGTGAATGGTTTGTGAGCACAATTAAGTGCACACACAGCATCCCATATCATCTGATTATTGTAGGAAATAATCCCAAAAGGCAGTTGACTGTGTAAAGTCACATAAAACAAAACAAAATCAGCCGAAATCAGCGCCTAATCTGCCGGAGTCAGCTGAGGTGAAGTGACGGCGACAGCGAGACCTAGCTGTCAATCAAGTGGCCACGCCCTTAATTATGCAAACTTTATATAACCTAATATAAAGGAAACTGATGAGTTATAAAAAAAAATTCACCCCCCTCACAGTTGTCATGAAGGGTAATATTAGCTTTATAAACCAAAATCGTTCTTTGTACCAGGCTGTAAACACCTTTTTTTCTGTTGTAAAGGTGGCCATTCTAACAGTGGGCTCAATTGAAATTTGCTTTATTATGGAGCCAGGACTAGCGGATTTTCGATGAATTGCAGTTTCAGTTACTTCCGTATTGGTCTCCCGAGGGAGAGCGGGAGGTTGCCGCTTGGTTTTAAAGCTTTATGAGTATCTTTTTTTGTTGTTGTTGAACACTTATTTTGAAGAAAGCTGGAAAACTGTAACCATTCACTTCCATAGTACAGTGGTCCCTTGCCATAACACAGTATACCTTTATCAGCATCGCAGATTTTTTTTTTTTTTTTTTTTTTGTGCAATTTCACTCAAATATCTAGTCAAATATTATTTACTGTCATCATGGCAAAGATTAAATAAACCAGTTATTAGAAATTCTTTCTAATGTTGAACACAAAGGAAGATATTTTGAAGAAAGCTAAAAACTTGTAACCATTAACAGTCACAGTAGGAAAAACACATACTATGGAAGTCAATGGTTACAGGTTTTCAAATCAATCAAAATATATTCTTTTGTGTTCAACAGATGAAAAAAAAACTCAAATAGGTTTGAAAGAAGTGAAAAGTAAATAAACTATGACAGAATTTCCGTTTATAGGTGAACTATCCCTTTAAGGATTAAATGATGCAAGAATTATGATAACTATATCTGGGAATATGGCAGATTGGAGGCTGCACTTAAGTCCTCCTATAAAATAAACACAAATTTTACCGATGCCTGGACCTCTGTGACCTCATAGCTTGGACTGTTATGCTCCTTTAGACCCGTCATCGCATCAGTGGCAAAAGCTTATTGGTCAACAAATGTGGAGCCAACAGTACTGTATACGCACGCAGAAGCTTCAGTATCTGCTGACATTTGACCCACTTAAACTTCATCAGTGTGCCCGAGCTCTCCAGAGACTCGGCGGGTTATTTCTCCTGTGTTTTCTAAAACTCACAGGACTACTTGGCCTTGTTGTGCTGCGTCCTTAACTGCCTCGAGTCCTCTTGCATTTGCAGTTGCTGTGCAATAAATCATTTCTACTGTCTTGGAGAAGTATCAGTAGGAGGTGCACAGTGCTGCACACTGCCATCAAGCACAAGTTCACTGTCAGACACTCTGTTTTAAAGGGACAGCTCATCCAAACTCACTCCTATGACTTATGACTGGGGCCAGACAGAATCTCCGGACATTTTTTGCTATTTCTGCAGAATATTTGGTAAAAAATTTACTGATTTATGTGGAATGATTTTAGGAGTATCGTAACTACAAACAAATAATACCTTTTTAACTTTTATTTAATGTTTACAATGCAAGTACAATTGGATGCACTCAATTGGTGAACAAAGCAAGTCTCATATTATATTTCTACTAAAAGACAGAAAATATTCAACCCAAGCTCATTCTGGAAATGTAGCCCCGTGGACGTTTCTGGAGGCCGCGATTTACGTGGCCGGAGGTATGTACGGCTGCGTTTAGTTTTGTTCGAGCAAACACTGCGGGGCGGTGTGGCGCCGCTCCGCTCCTCCTCTTCGCACTCGCCGGCCGACGGCTCGCCTCCGAGTGGAGGGCTTTCCCGATGCAACCAGTTTGTCTGCTTAGCTCACAGCATTGCGTTGGCGGAGTAGAGGCCCCGGAGGAGGAGGAGGAGACGGCCGCGGGGACGACGACCAGGATTGAGCCCGGGGAACAGCGGTTCCGGAAATCAGGTAAGATGAAAAACAGAATCCGAAAAATAAGGGCGAGAACGCGGCGGGATCCGAAAATGCGGTCGAAATCGAAGATGAGGGCTTTTGCTTTTTTTTTTTTTAATTTTCTGGACGACTTTTGCAAACCAAAGCCGGGTCGTGGGAGAGAACCCCAGACTTCCCTCTCCCCAGACATTTTCTCCAGCTCCTCCAGGGGGATCCCGAGGTGTTACCAGGCCAGTCAAGAGACATAGACCCTCCAGCATGTCCTGGGTCTTCCCCAAGGCCTCCTTTCAGTAGAACATGGCTGGAAGACCTCCCTAGGTAGGCATCAAGGAGGCAGCCGAAACAAATGCCCGAGCCACCTCAACTGGCTTCGCTCGATGTGGAGGAGCAACGGCTCTACTCCGAGTTTCTCCTGAGTGACAGAGCTCCTCATTCAATCAATAAGGGTGCACTCTGCCACCCTGCAAAGGAAACTCATTTTGGCCACTTGTATTCGAGATCTGGTTCTGTCGGTCATGACCCAAAGCTCATGACCATAGGTGAGAGTAGGAACGTAGATTGACCAGTTAATCGAGAGCTTTGCCTTTTGGCTCAGCTCCTTCTTTACCACAACAGACCGGTACATCAACCGCATTACTGCTGCACCAATCCGCCTGTCAATCTCACACTCCATCCTTCCCTCACTCGTGAACAAAACCCCAAGATACTTGAACTCCTCCATCTGGTGTAAGGACTTTCCTCCAACCTGGAGATGGCAAACCACCTTTTTCCAGTGGAGTACCATGGCTTTGGACTTGGAGGTGCTGATTCCCATCCTAGCTACGGCACATTCGGTATATGTTTATTTTTTAAATTTTGTTTTGTTTTGTTTTTCAAAATATTGCAACAATAGTAATTTACATATTTTTTTGCATATAATTATTTTTTAACCATTGGTATTACAAACAAGTACACATATGTTCAAATATATTAGCTATAATTTCATATATGTATCCATATATGGCTAAAAAACAAATTAAGAAGGTCTTCAAACAACTCCTCTGAGAGTTAAACTTGCTGGATCCATTTTTGTGCACCAAGACTCGCTTTCAGATACTTTCTTCACGGCTGTGGCCAAATTCAAAGTGTTTGACTGGGCGTTGCACTTCAGTTTAATTGAAAGTGCTTTGTCTGCAGTTCTGAAGGGAGCAAAGAGTTTGAGCCCAGCGGTCACTCAAGTGCACTAGCTGTGAGGAACTGCAGAAAGGAGGTAACAGGGTCAGATCGGTCAGAAGAAACAGTCCATTTGCCTGGAAAACACAGAAAGTGAAGCATTCATTCAGGTAGAAAACGACAGACTGTTTTAACGACTTGCCGCTACCCACGCTTGCATGCTCACTGATTGAATAATTCAGCGGGGAATCCCCTTGGGGTATACGAGGTGAGGACAAAGTGAAATGCTGTTGCTTTAAGAAATATCAGTGGAAAACGCATTAAACGAAATAGATCCAAATGCTTTAAATTGAGGACGGGAACACAGAGAAGGAGGAAAATAATATCTGCTTGAGTGACAAAATAGGGTTACGCAACTTCACCCAAATATGCGCAGCTGTGAGTGTGTGAGGACCAACACTTGACACGCTGGTTGCTTGCATAAAATTCAGCGTGAAATGACAGGGAAATGTGTGAAAATGAGTGAAGTTTGCTTCTAGGGTCAATGACAGTCCTTGCATGAACTCAGCTACACTCTTAGAACTAAAGGTACGAGAGCTGTCATTGGGGTGGCATCATTTTAAAAGCTACACATTTGTACCTAAAAGGGTCCCTAATAATACATCAAGGGTACATACAGTGCATACAGAAAGTATTCTTATAGCTTCATTTTTTCCACATTTTTTTATGTTGCAGCCTTATTCCAGAATAAATAAATTCATTTATTTCCTCAAAATTCTACAGACAATCCCCCATAATGACAATGTGAACAAAGATTTTTGGAAGTTGTTGCAAATTTATTAAAAATAAAAAAGCTGAAAAATCATATGTACAGAAGTATTCACAGCCTTTGCTCAATACTTTGTTGACGCACCTTTGGAAGCAATTACAGCCTCAAGTCTTTTTGAATATGATGCCACAAGCTTGGCACACCTGTCTTTGGGAATTTCTGTCCATTCTTTTTTGCAGTACCTCTCAAGCTCTATCAGGTTGGATGGGAAGCGGCGGTGTACAGCCATTCTTGGATCTTCCCAAAGATGTTCAATAGGATTTAGTTATGGGCTCTGGCTGGGCCACTCAAGGACATTCACCGAGTTGTTGTGAAGCCACTTCATTAATATTTTGGCGGTGTGCTTTGAGTCAATGTCCTGCTGGAAGATGAACCGTCGCTCCATGAAGAGCACTCTGAAGCAGGTTTTCATTCAGGTTGTCTCTGTACATTGCTGCATTCATCTTTCCCTCTATGACTAGTCTTCCAGTTCCTGCTGCTGAAAAACATCCCCACAGCATGATGCTGCCACCACCATGCTTCACCGTCGGGATGGTATTAGGCTGGTGATGAGCGGTGCCTGGTTTTCTCCAAACGTAACACCTGGCATTCACTCCTGAGAGTTCAATTTTAGTTTCATCAGACCAAAGACTTTTGTTTCTTATGGTCTAAGAGTCCTTCATATGCCTTTTGGCTAATGGGGAGTGGCTTCCGTCTGGCCACTCTACCATACAGGTCTGATTAGTGGATTGCTGCACAGATGGTTGTCCTTCTGTAAGGTTCTACTCTCTCCACAGAAGAACGCTGGAGCTCAGACAAAGTGACGATCAGGTTATTCATCACCTCCCTGACTCCCTTCTCCCCCAATCACTCAGCTTAGATGGCCAGCCAGCTCTAGGAAGAGTCCCGGTGGTTCCAAACATCTTCCACTTATGGATAATGGAGGCCACTGTGCTCATTGGAGCTTTCAGAGCAGCAGAAGTTTTTCTGTAACCTTCCCCAGCCTTGTGCCTTGAGACAATCCTGTCTCGGAGGTCTACAGACAATTCCTTTGACTTCATGCTTGGTTTGTGCTTTGCCATGCACTGTCAACCCTGGGACCTTATATATAGACAGGTGTATGCCTTTTCAAATCATGTCAAATCAACTGAATTTAGCACAGGTGAACTCCAATGAAGCTGCTGAAACATTTCAAGAATGATCAGTGGAAACAGAATGTACCAGAATGTCAATTTAGAGCTTTACGGCAAAGGCTGTGAATACTGATGTACATGTGATTTTTTAGGTTTTTTATTTTTAATAAATTTGCAATAATTTCAAAAAACTTTTTTCACATTCTCATTATGGGATATTGTGTGTAGAATTTTGAGGAAATAAATAAATGTAATCCATTTTGGAATAAGGCTGTAACATAAAAAATGGGAAAAAGTGAAGCGCTATGAATACTTTCCGTATGCACTGTATTAGTATCTAAAAAAGTTCAAATGTTTAGGTACAAATATAAGCTTTTGAGGTACCATTATTGACCGTTTAAGTACAAATGTGTATCTTTTAAAAAGGTATCACCTCAATCACTGCTCTTGTACCTTTATTTCCCAGAGTGTTCTTCTTTCCTTTCCCTAAAATATCCGGCTGGATATAAATACAGTATATATATATATTTTAAAAGAATAACATTAAATGGATGACTCAGAAAACATTTGCTGAAGAAGCGTTTGAAAGTACTTATACGCATAATTTCTAAGGCCTGCTGAGTTTATGTTAAAAGACGCTATTTAACCTGTCTCTGTGTGGCGGATGCCAGCCAATTTTGCCTTCTGCTAAATGGGTAACATTCATTTTATTTTCCCCCTCCCACAGTTGATAACTCAGACATGCGTCTCCAAGTTAAATAAGTGAACCGCTCTTTAAAAAAACAAGATCAAATGAAGTCTGAAACTGAAAATGAATAATTGAAGAGTCGAGATGAAAATTTACCAAATTCCTCATTGTGAGACGCTGCAATGGGGTTTAATTTGGATGCTAATGTGATTATACACTTAAAAGTTTCCTGTGCATAAATCAGCGACGTCAATCAAACCAGCGGCAGGAAAGAAATATAACCATAATTAAGTTTAAACGCGTGCCGTGCCTCTCTAAACCGCATTTAATGGCTTTTCTCACATTTCAATCTATAAAGGTGAGTTAGGCCAATTCAGTAGTACAAAATCAGGCTAAGGGGGCCACGGTGGCTTAGTAATCGCATCACAGAAAGAAGGTTGCTGAAGTCCTGACTGGGTCAGGTGGCCTGTGTTGGTGTGGGTTTCCTCCACGTGCTCCGGTTTCCCCCACAGTCCAAAGACATGCGCTATAGGTGAATTAGATAAGCTAAACTATCCATAGAATGAGTCTGATTGAGTGCGTATGGGTGTTTCCCGATAGTGGGTTGCAGCTGGAAGGGCATCCACTGCATAAAACGTGATGGAATAGTTAGCTGTTCATTAAGCTGTGGCGACCCCTGATAAATAAGGGACTAAGCCGAAGGAAAATGAATGAATGAATGAAAATCCAGACTGTCTACGATATCTTGTTATATCTCAAAGGTGGTTCCTTAAAGATGTTGGCGGTGGAACTAACAGAGCATGAAATGTGACATGACAGTATATCATTTCATGAGACAGGCTGTGTATCATTCACACATATAGCACATATAGAGAACAGAGACGTTCCTCCGGAAAAAGATCACAAATCAGATGTTTCTAGTATGGCAACATTTTGTTCCAGGCAGACTAAATGGGAAGAAAATGACTTCTGCTGATGTCCTTGCTTCTTTATTATTATTACTACTGGTTCAAACTGTGCACATATTTGTAGATGCAAAACCTGCAATCAACAAGAAAACATCTCTTTGAAAACAACATTAAATCTCATTGGTCTGATTTTATTCTCCGAAACAATTTTAAAAGAAACAATTGACACAAGGAGATGAAAAAATATAGTCATAACTGAAAACAGTGTCATAGATCTTCTAAGCAACGATATCACTTCATATCACTACGGGAAAATAACTTTTATGTTTCAATTGATCAATGGTCAGTTTAGAAAACAGGGAGGTTAATGAAGATTAGAGGATCATTTTTATTCCTTTAAATGACTAAATTCTTTATGAGTTTATTTTGTTCAAAATCTGACAACACCCACATGAAAAAATACTATAGGCTATAATATATAGCAAATACTATAGTGTTTGTGCTATTATGCTAGTGTTTGTGCTGTTATGCTAGTGTTTGTGTTACTACGCTAGTATTACCTTGTCCTATTACGCTAGTGTTTGTGTTGCGCTAGTATTATCTTGTCCTATTACGCTAGTGTTTGTGTTACTATGCTAGTATTATCTTGTCCAATTATGCTGGTGTTTGTGTTACGCTAGTATTATCTTGTCCTATTATGCTAGTGTTTGTGTTACTATGCTAGTATTATCTTGTCCAATTATGCTGGTGTTTGTGTTACGCTAGTATTATCTTGTCCTATTATGCTAGTGTTTGTGTTACTATGCTAGTATTATCTTGTCCAATTATGCTGGTGTTTGTGTTACACTAGTATTATCTTGTCCTATTATGCTGGTGTTTGTGTTACTATGCTAGTATTATCTTATTAGTGTTTGTGTTACTATTCTAGTATTATCTTGTCCTATTAAGCTGGTGTTTATGTTACAATTAGATTGTATTGTGGTAGAGTTTGTGCTACTAGGCTAGTATTAGCTTGTGCTATTGTGCTGGTGCTATGTATGCTATGTATGTACTAAAGTAAAGTGTTTTTAGAGAGTATTAGTATTAAATTTTAAATATTTACAACCCTTTGTTAATGAATGTTACAGCATGCTACCATAATATTAACTATAGTGAATATGATGAACTGTAAAATACTGTAATAAACTGTGGTGTACTGAGATGTATATATATATATATATATATATATATATATATATATATATATATATATATATATATATATATATATATATATATTATACACGCATTATATGGTTGTAGAAAACCTACAATATTTGTGGTATTACTACAGATACTGTAGAATTATCACAACAGTTCAACACAATTAAGTATTACAGTTTGGTAAAAATCACAAAACAAAGTGTTTACATTAAATAGCCAACTAAGGTTTTTTTAAAGCTTTTTTCACTGATGAAAAATAGTGAAAAGATCTGGATATTTCACTATTTGGATTTTGTGTTCAGAACGATTATCGTTGGCGAAATAAAGCTAAAAATAGCCAATGCTGTGTCTAAAAATGGACCACAATATAAACCTCTTGTTTAATAGACTGGTGTGAATCAATATCACATTTGTGAACAACAGCACACCTTCTAGTATGATATTGCTCATATAGAAGGACTCACACGGGGCATTGTGAGGTCATATGTATTGATTTTGGAGCCTTTTTAGCTAAGCTAAATCACACAGTGAAAATGTGCAGTCAAGTTCTGTTTCTGTTTGTTTTGTGTAAAGTTAGTGACATACTTCCAAACTATCATATTATCATAGACAATACATATTTCATGCTTAAAATGTTCAGAAGCTTTAACATTTTTCTAGTTGTACAAATGCATACATTTTTGTATCATACATATTTTGCAGAGCATTTTTTAACCTAGCTCCTAATAACTGATTTGTTTTATCTTTGCCATGATGACAGCACATTTTGACTAGATATATTTCAAGGTACTAGTATTCAGCTTAAAGTGACATTTAAAGGCTCAACTAGGTTAACTAGGCAAGTTAGAGTATTTAGGCAAGTCATTAAATAACAATGGTTTGTTCTGTAGACAATCAAAAATGTATATTGTTTAAGGAGGCTAATAAAATTGACATAAAAAATGGTTAAAAAATATTAAAACCTGATTTCATTCTAGCCAAAATAAAAAAAATTTGACTTTCTCCACAAGAAAAAATATTATTAAAATACTGCGAAAAATTCCTTGCTCTGTTAAACATCATTAAGCCGAATAATTTTAAGTGCTTTCTCACCTAGGTTAAGAACAGTGCTTGCATTATATTACTAAAGTCTATCAAATGTTTCAGAACGTTTTCCAAATATCAAATGGTTTGATCCATATGTCAGCTTATTTTTTTTGCATACCAACAACTTATTTCACGTAATGCAAATTTGCTACTTCATTCCAGATTGCTCTTTTCTGTCCTCTGTTAAATCTCCATAGGTGTGAGTGACCGACTGGAGGGGCTAGTGTTTGCTACGATTGACCCATTCTGTGCTTTTATGCTGATGTTTGTAATCTCTAGCGGATGGCTTGTTGATCCTAAGTGGCATATGGTGCTGATGAGGGTCACCGTGTCCCCAATTTGCAATCAAAGTGAACTCTCGAGCTGCCATTAAGTGTGTGAGTGTAGTGCACAATCAGGGAGCCATCGGCCCTCCAGTGACTCCCACAGAGAAAGGTCACTGTTCGGACTTCATTTGTCCCCTGAACACTGAATTTATACATACACTCGCAGAACTTACTGTGAGGAAAACCAAACGTGAGAAAATGTCATTTATGTGTCAGACGCAGCATAAACACTGTAATATATTTCACAGTGGGATGTGAGAACTAGAAAACAAGGAACAGGGGATCCAGAATAGCTTTGAGGGCAGGAAATAAACAGGAAATTTCTCATTGTAATTTGCAGGGGATTTTTGTGGAGTTTTTGAGTATATAGGTCTCAGTTACGTTCGTTTGAATCTCTGAAATTTCTCCCAAAACTCATTTACAAACCCATACCTCGGAAATTTATTCTGGAATCTACCTCTTACTTCAATGTCTCTATAGTGGTTTAACATGGGATAATTATAATTTGTTACAAAGCAAACCAAAGTCAAACGCTTTTTTATATTCACTTTCTTATACATCAAATCAGCTATGTTGGTTTGAATCTTTGAAATTTCTCCCTAAACTCAAATGCAAATTCATACAACAGATATTTATTCTGGAATCTACTTCTGACTTTGGTTTATTTAAAATAGGTAAACATGACATAATTTGAATCTGTTACAAAGCAAACAAAGGTCAAAATTTTCATATATTCACTTTCTTATATACCAACTCAGTTATGTTAGTTTGAATCTCTGAAAAAACTCAATTGCACATCCATACTTCCGAAGCTTATTCTGGAATCTACCTCTGACTTCAGTGTCTTTATAGTGGTTAAACATGACAAAATTACAATTTGTTACAAAGCAAATGAAAGCAACCCAGGCTCATTGTGGAAACGTAGCCCCGCGGATGTTTCTGCGGACCGCCAAATACGTCCCGCGAGGTACGTATTCGAGCAGTTTTTGTTTTCGCGGATCTGTCCGCACCCGCGCTGTTCTCGCATGAAAAGCCGCCGGAGTCCACTGTGGAGCGACCGTCTGTCCAACTGGCCGGCTGAATGACCGAACGGTCGACCGGGCGGCCGGCCGTTTGGCCGACCCGGCCGCCCTCCTCTGCCTCCTCCTTCTTCCCTAAACCCGAGCGACGGTTTGCAAAAGCCGTCCAGAACAAACAAAAAAAGCAAAAGCCCTCGTCTTTGATTTCGACTGCGTTTTCGGATCCCGCCGCGTTCTCGCCCTTATTTTTCAGATTCTGTTTTTCATCTTACCTGATTTCCGGAACAGCTCTTCCCCGGACCCGATCCCGGTAGTCCACGCAGCCTGCTCCTCCTCCTTCGGGCCTCCGCTCCGCCGACGTAACGCTGCGAGCTAAGCGGACAAACTGGTTGCATCAGGAAAGCCCTCCACTCGGAGGCGAGCCGTCGGCTGGCGAGCGCGAAGAGGAGGAGCGGAGCGGCGCCACACCGCGTTCACTCAAAAAAAACTAAACGGGTAAATCGCGGTCTCCAGAATCGTCCGCGGGACTACGTTTCCAGAATGAGCTTGGGTTGAATGAAAGGCAAATACTTTCTTATATTCATTTTCTTATATACCAAATGTTGGTCTGAATCTCTGAAATTTCTCCCAAAACTCAAATACCTCGGATAGTTATCTACCTCTGGCTTCAATGTCTCTATAGTGGTTAAACTACACTACAAATATGTACATAAGCACAATGTTTTGTTGTTTTTGTGGATACACACAAACAAAAGTAAACCTTTGGATGTAGGAAGGAAAATAAAGTAAAAGTAAAACAGTTTCGAAGGATGGCTTACTCTTATTTGCTTGACCAAAAATTATTATTTTATATTATTTTATATCTGATCATCTTAAAATAATCTGTGAATGAGCCAGAGCCTCACCCAAACACACAATATTTCATATATAACATTGCTAACTTGACATCGCAGCCTGTTCACTATCAATTTCTGCTCATTTTTTTAGGGTACAGGCTGCTTGAGATACAAAAGAGCGTTGGTAACACTTTACAATAAGGTTCATTAGTTAATGCATTTACTAACATGAACTAATCATGAACAACACTTGTACAGCATTTATTAATCATATTTGAACATTTACTAATGCAATATTACCATTCAAGTCCATGCTTGTTAACATTAGTTAATGCACCATGAGTTAACATGAACTAACAATGAACTACTGTATTTACATTAGCTAACGTTTACTAACATGAATAAATACAGTAGTAAATGTATTGTTCATTGTTTGTTCATGTTAGTAATTGTATTACTTAACATTAACTAATGAACCTTATTGTAAAGTGTGACCAGAGCGTTTTAGAAGGTGAATTGCTCTATAATGTCATAAAAAAGTGCAAGATTCATCAAATTTTCTTTCTTTTGGAGCAAACAAGCTTATAGATAACCTTAAGGATAACATATTGATGCAGACACCCCAAAGAAAATCTTAATTTTGATTTCGGCGGGACTTTAAAGTCTCAATAAATGAGATGTAATTTGTAACTTTTTTTTTCCTAAGGGTCTGCAGAAAATGTTTTGAAAAGTTTTGTTTAGGAGAAAATAGATTCAGAGACCATGCTTATAAATTCACTGTGGTTGTTTAAAATTAATGGGTGTTTGCTTTGCACACTTGAATTGCTAGGACATCATTTTTTGTCAAAAATGGGAACAAAAGACGTCCTCTCTCTTCAGCGTGCATTGATTCCAAGTCTAAAGCCTGAGGAAAAAAAAACTTTTGAGAAATGCTGAGTTTTGTTGAGGATTTTGAGGGTTAGATTAATATTTCTGTACAGTGGTGTCATTTTGATTGACAGCTCTGACGTCTCCTGTTTTTTGTGGTGGGCTCGGAAAATGACAACTAAGAATAGAGAAACACGTAGCTGTCATCTTTAATGAGCCTCACTCTGCCTGTATTCCTGATGGATTTCAGGTAAGACACATTCAGTCTCACAATAGACACTTTCAGAAGATTCAGTTTCATCTGAAGACACACTGAAAACTAACGCTATCACAATCGATTCCAACAGTGTGAAAACATTATTAGCTCACTGTATGATTACTCGACAGATTTTTCTTCGTGTTATATATGATTGGCTTTGTTGTCGCGGACCGAAAGTAATCAATTTTATTTTTGTTTTATTTAGAGTATAATCCATTCATGTGAGAGACAGACCTAACAACACAGAGTGTTCTCTTGTCCTTCATCTTCATAATATGAAGCCTCAGGGCCGAATGTGGTGTTCCCATGACAACCGACTATGACATGGGGCCATTTTGTGTAAACAACAACATTATGGAAAGTGGAGCGACTTCAAAGAAAGTCACAGTCAAACAGTATCGCATCGCATTGAAGAATAACTGTGATTAAGGGAACTTGCCTGCTGTCTTCATGAGGCAAATGTGAGGGACACACACATTTGTACAGCCTTCTTAGTGGGGACTCCCCATTATTGTATTTATACTCACTAACAGCACTTTATATGCACTAAACGTTGACGCTCCTGTACTTAACTCTCACCAATATTTTTACATTTTCAGACAAACATTTTTCAGTGTTTTTTTTTCCTTAAAGAGGAACAACTGACTAAGTCCTCACAATGTAAGTAAAACAAAAACACATGCACAGCTGTATGATTATCATTGTGGGACTTCCCATAGACAATTTAGTTCTCAGTGTACAAACTGTTTTTTTTGTAAAAAAAAAATTTTGTATCGCCTTACTCAAACCTTACACCTTTTTTGTAGTTAATTAAAGATTCATTTTAGTATTTATAACAACTGAATATGACAACACATTCTGAAAACATAGCCCTATATACAGTTGAAGCCCCCTTTGAATTTATTTTTCTTTTTTAAATATTTCCCAAATGATGTCTAACAGAGCAAGGACACTTACACAGTATGTCTGATAATATTTTTTCTTCTGGAGAAAGTCTTATTGGTTTTATTTCGGCTAGAATAAAAGCAGTTTTAAATTTTTTTAAATCCATTTTAAGGTCAGAATTATTAGCCCCTTTATTATATTTTGTTGATAATCTACAGAACAAACCATGGTTATAGAATAACTTGTCTAATTAGCCTATCCTGCCTAGTTAACCTATTTAACCTAGCTAAGCCTTTAAATGTCACTTTAAGCTGTATAGAAGTGTCTTGAAAAATATCTTGTAAAATATTATTTACTGTCATCTTGGCAAAGAAAAAATAAATCAGTTATTAATAATGCATTATTAAAACTATTTATGTTTAGAAATGTGTTTAAAAAAAAATCTGCTCTCCAATAAACAGAAATTGGGGGAAAAATAACAGAGGGGCTAACAATTGAGGAGGGCTAATAATTCTGACTTCAACTGTACGTTTCTGGAGATTGTGAAGTATGTAGCCAGAGGTACTTATGGCTGCATTTCGTCTTCAAAGCAAAACTGTTACCACTGAAAACTGTTAACTGTTCCTTTCCAGAAAGAATGGCATAATGGATTAAAACCTCTCTGTACTTTTCAACATTCACAACTCCATCAATTTAGACAATTTTACCAAGAACACTGGTAGAAAGTGGGAGTTACGTATTTTTGCAGTTTTTTTTCGCGAATCTGCAAGAGGCCGCTGTGTGCACTTTTTATGTCTCTCGCGAGTGCTGTTCGCACCCGCGCTGTTCTCGCGTCAACCCACCGGAGGCCGCTGTAGAACGATTATCTGTCCAACTGGATGAATGATTGACTGGGCAACCGGCAAACTGCCTGACCCACCCTCCTCCTTCCCTGAACCCAACTAATTTTACCGATTGACCCGCCTGCCCGCTTACTTCCCTAAACCCAACCAACAATTTACAAAAGCTGTCCAGAAAAAGAAAAGCCCTCGTCTGATTTTTACCGCATTTTTGTATTTTATTACATCCTGACCCTGTTACAAACTTGTTCACTTTATTTTTTGGATTCTATTTTTGTCTTACCTGAATTCTGGAACCGCTCTTCCCCGGACTCGAACTTGGCCATTGTGGTGGTCAGCTGCTCTCAAGTCCACTGACCTACACAACAAGCTAATTGGACAAACTGGTTGCGGCAGGAAAGCCCTCCACTAGGAGGTAAGCACTCAGCCGGTAGGCACCGAAAGGAACGGCGTCATACTGCCCCGTAGTGTTCGCTGAAAAAATGAAATGCAGCCATATGTACCACCGGCTACATAATTTGCAGTCTCCAGAAACGTCCGCGGGACTACATTTTCAGAATGAGCCTGGGTTGTTTTCAGCATTCACAATTCCATCAACTCAGACAATGTTGCTAACAACATAGAAAGGTTGATCAAACCAAAACAAACAGCCTCTCTTCAACATTGTCTTTCACAATCACGTTTAAACAATTAAACCAAAATAATTTAAGCTCTAACCTAACTCCTATCTTAACAAACCATAAACATAATCTAAAAGATCATTTATTCACCCCGTGTAAATCTTAATAAAGAAAAATACAAAAAAATTACATTTATGACTGGTTTTGTAGTAAAATTCACATAAATCCATTATACGACCAATAAAACCAGCCTGATCTCACGAGGTAACGTAAGTATTTTACGTTTTGTCAGTTCAGTGGCTAATTCATACGAGTTCAGTCGTACGAAAATGTAGGATTTTAAAAAGAAAGCGTGGCACCCAATTTCCACCCTTAACCCCAACCGTCATTGGGTGATAGGCAAATCATCCTAAATTGTACGAATTAGATCAGACGAATTCTTACGAATTAGCCACTAAATCAAAAAGTTACGAATTGCCGTAAGATTGCGTTGGTAAAACAACAGAACAACAGATTTAATGTTGGCCTAAAACATTTGCACAATATGATTTTCATAATAAAATGTGAGGAATTTGAAGGAATTTGAGATGATAATAATAATATAAAATTGGGGCAAATGTGCTTATTTAAAAAAAAGATTATTGCTTTCTGATGAATACATAAATATATTTACACATCAAACAAACACTATTTTGAAAACTAAACAACATTCTAAGTCAGTCTGTTCACAAATTTTCAAATACGCCTTGCACCACAGCATCATTTCCTTCTCCTTTAAGCCTTAATTGCACTTTTCAATCTATATATCTTTATAGCTATGCGTTTTCGCTCTGAAATCAAGATAATAAATATAGCTCAATTTCGAGACACATAAAACCGAAACGGTTTAAGATGCAACATTACCTTGACATAAAGTCCACCCATATAGAGATGAAATTACATGTGATATTGCTTTTCTCTGAAATTAAATGGGTCAAGCCAAAGATCATAATCAATCACAGCAGGCAGCAGATGATATTTCATGCTACGGTTACCATTCAGCTAAATTCCATTGAAACACTGCATGCATATACCACATAACAGCCCACATATGGCTTATTTCACACAGTATTCCTTATTTTGTCACATACAAATTGCATTATAAGATTTCCCTGTTCTCAAATTGCAATTGCGATTGTATACTCTGACCTGCCGTATGACCAAACCCAAGAGTAAACACAATTAAACTAAATGGCCTTTGAGAAAAGAGCAACACAATTCCAGTCTCATTAAAGATAATGAGATTCTGAGCTCAAATATGCCTCAGGCTGTTACGTTCAGTGTAGGAGTCACCTATGAACTGTTTAGGTAGCACAGAGTCATGACCTTTGACTTGTTACCATGGTGTAGTCTAAGAGGTCAGAATTTAGTTAGCATGGTCAGGTTAGCTCCATCCCGGAAGATACTACATCTTTTTCCATTGTGGCTTTTTATAACCAATTTCTTGAGCTTTTAACCTGGCATAACCTGGATTTTGAATGTATAAAATTGATGGTTTTCATTGTCGTCTAGCTTTAATGTCATTGCATTTACAGTTACATTTACATTTAGTCATTTAGCAGATGATTTTGTCCAAAGTGATTTAAAATTGAGGAGGCGTTCAGCGATTCAAAAAGAAGAGGCAATACACGCAACAAGTGCTGATTATACAAAGGAACTGTTAGAGAGCTAAGCACTAGATTTAGGAGGGGCAGTGTTTTTAGAGTATTTCTAGAGGTGGTTTGTCAAACCCACTCACCTGTGAGAAGCGCGCTACATAAACACACAATGAGAAGTTACGTAATTGTAAGAAAGTGTCTGGTGCAAATGTGCAAAACTGGTGCAAGTGTCAATTAAAAAGACATGAAAGAGTGCATTTTCTACAGGTGGTTTGTCAAGCCCACTCACCTGTGTGAGGCTTGACACTTAGAATTGCATAAATGTTTGAGGTTTTCCTGTGGTGTGGTAGGGGTGGGAGATAAGGGGGTCCAGGTTTTGTTTACAGTGGTTCAGGTGATTTAATTGCACATTTAATATTATGCATATTGTATTACAGTAAGATTAAAATAAAAGTCAGATTGATGCCATTATTTGTATTGAGTATTTCTACACAGTGAAAGGTGTCAAATATTGCTACATCAGAAAAATGAATGAATCAATGAATAAATAAATAAACAAACACATAAATTGCTTTGTCATTATTTGTGATATTATTTGTGAAGAAAAACATGTAATTTCTCATGTTTTTATGTATTTATATGATTTTATGTGTGTTTATACTAATACATGTGTATTTATTTATATCATGATTTATTTCCTCAAACAAAACAAAAAGTATTAAAAGTATAAAACAAATATTTTAACTATTTTCTTTAATAATTGAATTGTTTTTTGGGAAGCCAAAAATGTTCTTATAATGTAATGTAATGTAACGTAATGTGTGTATTTATATAGCGGATTTATAGCATATTTATATAGATTTTTACATTTATATATTTATTAAATTTGTTTACGAGAAGTTTTTAATGACCACTAAGAGTCAGGACCTTGATTTACTGTCTTATCCGAAAGATGGCACCCGCTAACAGTATGGTGTCGCCTTCACTGGGGCATGAGGACTCACACAGACCACAGGTTGAGCACCCCCTGCTGGCCTCACATACACCAAATCCAACAGCAACCTAGTTTTCTCATGTGGTCTCCCATCCAGGTACTGACCAGGCTCAGCCCTGCTTAGCTTCAGTGAGTAACTGCTCTTGGGCTTGAAAGATGATATGGCTTATATGTCCAAAACATGCATGCAAGTGTTAGCAAAAGGGCTAAGATTTAGCATTCATTCAAATTCAGTACTACACACAAAAAAACATGTAACTTTCATATTTCCACTTATTTTGTTTAAATGAATAATATTTTGTATATTCTCCAACAAACATGTCACAGAACAGGAGAATTACACACACAAAAAGATTATTAATATTTACTGAAAAACTTTAAGAGTTTTTGTAAACAATTTATATGGGCTGAATTTAAACAAATTTTATAATGAAACATTTCATTTGTTAAACATTACTCAGTCCCTTTATTTATCAGGGGTCAACACAGAGGAATAAACCATCATCTTATCCAGCATATGTTTTACAAAGCGGATGCCCTTCCAGCCACAACCAAGTATTGGGATACATCCATACACACTAATTCACACACATATACTACGGCCAATTTGTTTGTTCAATTCACCTATAGCGCATGTCTTTGGACTGTGGGGGAAACCAGATCACCGGGAGGAAACCAACACCAACACAGGGGAGAACATGCCAACTAACCCAGTCAGGACTTCAGCAACCTTCTTTCTGTGAGGCGACAGTGCAATTACTAAGCCACCGTGGCCCCCTTAGTCTGATTTTGTACTACTGAATTGGCCTATCTCACCTTTATAGATCGAAATGTGAGAAAAGCCATTAAATGCGGTTTAGAGAGGAACATGGAGAGAACATGTCCACACAGAAATACTCGAACCAGTGACCTTCTTGCTGTGAGGCGACAGTGCTAACCACTGAGCCACCGTGTCTGCCCTTATATAAATTGTTCGCAGCAATTTACATGAACCATTTTTTCAGTGTAGAAGCCAACAGAAGTATTCCTGTCAGCAGACATACCTTGCATTACTATCATTTGTTTTCACATTTAGAAGAAAATTCATCTTCATATTTCCAAGAGAAATGTCCTTCTTTCATATCCCCTCCATTTGTGAGTCACTGAACAGGCTGCACTTTTTTTCTTTCTCAATCCCAATCTAAAAATTGCTGTTTACGACTGTTAATTACAGATTGCCCTAAAGGTGCAGTAGATGATCTGCCAAAATGCTAACCGCTTATGCCGAGTTCAGACTGCATGATTTTCAAAGTAGTCGTGTCACAGATGTTTTCACACTGCATGACTATCTGGGCTAGCGTTTCGTCGCTGCTTTGTTTACACTGCAAGATGGATCGGCGACAAGGACTTTCACATTGCATGACTTTACTATAGAAAGAATTGCCGACAACTTCGTCCAAACTACGTCTCACAGCCAAAAACACATAGCATATCTTTTGTTATTAACTACACAATGAGAAAGAAGCCTTTAATGGGGTAGAACATGTACATGTTTGCTCATCTGTGTTTAAAGGGAATTAGCCATTTCTCCTCAACATTGATAATAAACTAATTTCTTTCTGTATGAAACGTCAAACAGACACGGTTGCTCCTGAGTCCTGTCAAACCTCCACTAGTTTTTCCTCCATTTCGTGGGTCCAAATAAACCGAAAAAGAGCGCTTTTAACTTCTCCCCCAGCCTCCCGCTGGCCTGCAGCAGGTATACACACACGCACACACAAGTGAATGCCGCTCTCTCATTGGCTGTAGGCGATCGCTGATGTTATTTTCAGTCAAAACTCAATTCACACGGCATGATACACGGCATGATTCACACGGCACACGGCCGACAGCTCCAGATATTCAGCATGCCAAGTATCTCGCAGGCATCGGCGATTCTCTCAGATCGCGTCTTTGAAAGTTCATACTGTGTGATTGTCACTCACGTGAACGAGCACCGATTTACCTGTAATTTCAGCCATTTGTCAGCGATTTCTCAAAACCTGTCGGCGAGCCAAAATCGGGGCTAAAATCACGCAGTCTGAACTAGGCATAAGCATATTATCTTTAGATGGCGTGATTCAAAGCCACGCCTCCTGAAATCATGGAGCGTGCAGGGCGTCACAACAGCAGACAGACAACCCACTAGTTCATGTCATTCACCAGTTAGTTAGTGTTTGGCCGGCGGCGTGCAGGAATTACATTCATTACTAATACTCACATGCTATTTCAGAGTGAATATTTAGAGTAGCATGGTAAACAGTATAGGAAGGCTGTCATTTTTCAGAAATGAACCAATGTGAATATAAAAGCAACTTCAGCTCAATAAAGCAGGTTAGGCGGAATAGCGCTATTTACTGACGTTTTGTTGTTAAACTAAATATAAATCTACATTATAGATGCTGTCAAAGGTCCCTTATAAAACTGAAAATAATCGCATCAATCTTCCACCAGGAGATTTCAGTGGCTGAACAACACGTCTGTGTATATAAGCTATTCACAACACAACACAATCTAACATAAGCTTAGCCTGACTAAAAAACGTTTTAAAACAGAACATTACCTGTCTAACAGAAATACTTCAGCCATGGTGTCATCCTTCCTCCAGCGTGCAAAAGTAACTCCAATACTGATTCAGGATTTTCAAAAGTTTCAATTCAGCATTTGATTTCACCGCGTCTGTGATTGTCTCGTGAACGTGCAGCGCTCATGCAGGCGTGCATGCGCGAATCTGCGTGAACAGATGCGCAGAAGTCCAAATCTACATTTGCTGACAGACAGTCTGACCTGCTTATCGGAATTATGAGAGATGTCGGCCTGACAATATTTAATTGGATGAACATTTTTTAGTTTTATGCCTTACCCCGAATATAAAAATACATATAAACACATTTAGATCATTTACTATAATAATTACGATTGGAATGTGAGAAGACTTTCAACCAGCACAACAAAAATGGGTAACGCTTTATAATAAATACACACTATATATCATTTATTAAGCATTAGCAAATAGTGAATTTATTATCCGTTAAGCATTAACTCTACATTAATAAACGTTAGTAAGCAGTTTATAACTGCAGCTACAAATGCTCTATTCTTGACTTATAACCACATTTAAAATGTGCTTAATAATTGTATTTTCATACTTAGTAAATGATTAATTTTTCATTACTAAATTAAGTATTGCATTATTTACAAACCAGTTGTATTTAAGAGTAGTTAAGGGTTTTTAGGATCATTCAGAAAGAGTTAGTAAATGATTAATAAAATATTGAAATTAAGGTTTATATGTCTTATTATTCAGGCATATACTAATAGTCAACTAATATGTTAATAAATGCTTTATTAACTCAACTTCATGCAGTTTTGTGACCTAATCTAAAGTGAGGACTATTCATGCTTTATAAATCCCTTTTAAATTACAAATAAAGGCTCAGAACCAAATGAACTATAATCTTTGCAATCTTTTCTAAAATGTAAAATTACTGTAAAGTTTAAACATTGCTGAATAACAGGAGTGTCAAAATACAACAAAACTGGATAAAACAACAATATAATAATTAAACAATGTAATAAGATGCAATGGTTAAACTCTATAGTGATTTTATTTTAGATAAGCTTGCAAAGAATTATTTTTCATTTGAAGTACAGTTTCATTTGTGAATCTTTAAATGAATAGGAATGAATAATGTCATTCTTCCTGTTTAGAATTTAACTGAGCCTTTATTTGTCATTTATAAGGCATTTATAAAGCATGAATAGTCCTCACTTTAGATTTGGTCACAAAAGTAGGTGAAGTTGAGTTAATAAAGCTTTTATTAACATACATAGTAACCATTAATATATGCCTGAATAATAAGACACATAAACCTTAATTTCAATAGTTTATTAATCATTTACTAACTCATTCCGAATGATCCTAAAAACCCTCAACTACTCTTAAAAACAACTGGTTTGTAAATAATTTGATACTTAATTTAGTAATGAAAAATAAATCATTTACTAAGTATGAAAATACAATTATTAAGCACATTTTAAATGTGGTTATAAGTCAAGAATAGAGCATTTGTAGCTGCAGTTATAAACTGCTTACTAACGTTTATTAATGTAGAGTTAATGCTTAACGGATAATGAATTCACTATTTGCTAATTCTTAATAAATGATTAATAGTGTGTAGTTATTATAAAGTGTTACCCAAAAATGTTTCTGAAGACAATCACCAAATGCACCTTAAATGTTCAAATAAAATAAATGACATTAAAATCACTTTTATTCCTGAAATATGTGTATTTTATTTTCAGATGTTACTGTTATCTGTGCAACACAATAAACTGTAACTACAACGAAATGCTCCTATTTTGTATTTTAAAAACATACATGTATTCTTACTCTCCATCCCAGTCTATACATTACTGTATGATTTTGATGTGGCAGTATGGTGGCCAGCATCTGAGTTAATTAAAATGTATACAGTAGACAGGCAATAAAAAATGCTATTTGTGAAGGGATCTGATCTCTCCCAGCTGAAATGAACTTGCAAACACACACATAAAGACACACACACTCTACATCACATTCACTGAACAGCAGCAGACAGACTGGAGAGTTCCCTTCCTGTCACAAATCTGACAGAGCAAACAACAACTTTATAAGATCTTGGTTGTTTATGCATGAAGAGGGACTGACGTACTCTAACACTGAATTAAATGTCTCTCTGGTCCTTAAAAGGATTTCATCAGGACTGCATTGACAGAATTCATGGTGGATTCTACATTTGTTTTACAAGCTTGCAATTTAATACTGATGCATTTAAAATGTGTATGTATATATATATATATATATATATATATATATATATATATATATATATATATATATATATACACACACTTTATATATCGGCCACTTTATTAGGTACACCTTACTAGTACCAGGTTGGACCCCCTTTTACCTTCAGAACTGCCTTAATCGTTTGTGGCATAGATTCAACAAGTTACTGAAAATATTCCTCAGAGATTTTAGTCCATATTGACATGATAGCATCACACAGTTGCTGCAGATTTGCTGTTGTACATCCATGATGCGAATCTCCCATTCAACCACATCCCAAAGGTGCTCTATTGGATTGAGATCTAGTGATTGTGGAGGTCATTTGATTACAGTGAACTCACTGTCATGTTCAAGAAACCAGTCTAAGATTATTCATGCTTTATGACATGGTGTGTTATCCTGCTGGAAGTAGCCATCAGAAGATGGGTACACTGTTGTCATAAAGGGATGGACATGGTCAGAAGCAATTGGTACTCATGGGACCAAAGAGTCCCAAGAAAATATTCCCCTCACCGTTACACATTGTTGTGTTTGGCTGATTAAATCTTTGCGTTAACGAGCAATTGGACAAGTGTACCTAATAAAATGGCCGGTTAGTTTACATGACAATTTTTCTCAAGGAAAAAAAATCTCTGCTCTCATATATTGAAAGATTGCAATAACACTTTACATGCAAATATATATATATATATATATATATATATATATATATATATATATATATATATATAATTTCATATTTACATGTAATCAGTGATGGGTAAAAAGACAAAAAGTTCTTTGTGGAGTCAAAAATGGTTCTTCTATGGCATCGCCTCTCTACAAATCTTCAAATCATGTTTGTGTGTTTGACATTTGAGAGAAGAAAATCTGTAAACACTGTTTACTCTTTTTTTCTTTTTCAAATATTTCCCAAATGATGTTTCACAGAGTTTTATACAGTATTTCCTATCATGTTTTTTCTTCTGGAGAAAGTTTTATTTATTAATCCATTTTAAGGTCAATATTCATAGCACCTTTAAGCAACATTGTCGATTGTCAACAGAACAAACCACTGTTATACAGTAACTTGCCTAATTAACCTATTTAAACCTTTAAATGTCACTTAAAACTGAATACTACTATCTTGAAGAATATCTAGTCAGATATTATGTGCTGTCATCATGGCTGAGATAAAATAAATCAGTTATTAAAAATGAGTTATTAAAACTATGGTCACACTTTACAATAAGGTTTATTAGTTAATGTTAATTAATGCATTTACTAACATGAACAAACAATGAACATTGCATTTACCACTGTATTTGTTCATATTAGTTAACGTTAGTTCATGAAAATACAGTAGTTCATTGTTAGTTCATGTTAACTCATGGTGCATTAACTAATGTTATAAGCATGGACTAGGTTGTTATTAATGCATTAGTAAATGTTCAATTATGATTAATAAATGCTGTAGATGTGTTGTTCATGATTAGTTCATGTTAGTAATGCATTAACTAATGAACCGTATTGTAAAGTGTTACCAAAATTATTATGTTTACAAATGTGTTGAAAAAAATATTTTTTGTTAAACAGAAATTGGAGGGAAAGTATTTAAAAGGCTAATAATACTGACTTCAACTGTATATCATGAGTACCGAGAGAACAAAGAAGCATTTGAAAAGGAACAGCTTTGGCACCTTTTGTTCTTCGAGTGCATAGCAACCCTCTATTTTGCGACCCTGTCTTGGTGGTCTTCAATTACTGCTATGGTAGCTCCCTGTGGTCAGTCTGTTTTTAACCCTGTGACTGTGTGGCCTCTGAGGATCTGACATGGCATGTGTCAGGAGGTTTCTCTCTCCGCACGGCTGCAGTCAGGCTGCAGTCAGGTCTGCGTTCCTCTGACCCTTAAATCAGCCCCACTCACTGACACCTGGCCCACCGGTGAAAGTGTGAAACCCATAAATCCATCTGTCAAGTTTTGCTCAGACACAGACACCCAGGACTCCTGGGAATGAAACTCCATTCATAGACTGGTATACTGCAGAGCACTGTTAAAAAATATCCGTTATTTACAGTTTCCGTATTTTGTGATTCACTTTCACTGGTGTTTTCCATTTATCTATGGCTATAAATAGTATTATGGGACATTGACCTCTGCTCTGTCAACTCTACTATGTCACACACACACACACACACACACACACACACACACACACATATATATATATATATATATATATATATATATATATATATATACATATATATATATATATATATATATATATACATATATATATATATATATATATATATATATATATATATATATATATATATATATATATATATATATAAATTACATATATAATATATAAATTATATCTATATATATATATATATATATATATATATATATATATTATTAATATATATTATGTATATATATATATATATATTATATATATTATTTGAATATATATATATATATATATATATATATATATATATATATATATATATATATATATATATTATATATATATATATTATTTGAATTATATATATATATATATAGAATTCTAATAATATATATAATATATATAATGCTAATCTGCATTTTGAGCTCAAGAATCTACTGAATGAATTTAACTCTTGTTGTTGTTGTAAGTTACTTTTCAGAGTTTAAGTATCTAACTAAGGCTGCAGCAACTTGAATATATGCAATATTCAGTTTGGGAAATTAGTAAGTCACATCAGGTCTCACAACAGTTGGCGTGACTACAGTAATGTTGAGATTTTCAGTATGTGTCAGGCCATGAATAAGTAAATACGTAAATAATAAATGAGATACGGAAATGTCACAAAATCATTCCGCACAGAAATGCTGCAACTTCAGGTTTCTCTACAGTAAGTGTCATGTATATTGTCCCCTAGTGTTATATGATCCAAATAATTCATGGTTTTATATCAGTTTGAACAGCTCGATCAGGTATCATTAAAGAAATACACTGTAAATTAAATACACACAAACCTCAGAAGCTTAAATACTGCTGGATTGGTTTACTGTAGGACTACAGTCCCAATCAGACATTTATTTATTCATTTATTTACTTACTTTCTTTCAGAAAAGTCCCTGATTTATCAGGGATCACCAAAGTAAAATGAACCGCTACTTATTCTACCATATGTTTTACACAGCGAATGCTCTTTCAGCCACAACCCAGTACTAGGAAACACCCATACACACTCATTCGCACACTTACACATATTGACAATTTAGCTTACCCAATTTACCTACACCACATGTCTTTGGACTTGTGGGGGAAACCAAAGCACTCGAAGGAAACCCACACCAACACGGGGAGAACCTGCAAACTCCACATAGAAACGCCAACTGACCTTCTTGTGACACTGCTGACGACTGAGCCACTGTGTTGCCTTTTTAAATCTACTGGTGAGTCAGTCAGTCGGTCAGTCAGTTGTTCAGTCAGTCGGCAGCGGCCTCTGGTGGATTAGCGAAAACAAAAACTGCAACAACAAAAAACTGGGATGTATTTGGTGCTCTCTAGAAACGTATATAGGGATTCGTTTTCAGAATGAGCCTGGGTTGCACTTTTTTAAATAGTCAACTTGTTACTTTTAAAGCAACTGGTTTACTCGATTTTTTAAAAGTAATTAATTGCTTTTTACAGTGTAGCCTTCATGTCCTGTTGTTTTCTTTGTTTGTTTTATTTTCCCTAATTGTGAACCTATTATTGCGTGCATACGCCATTTGTGTAAAGGGCCAGACAACAGTTTGCAGAAACCTTTGTTCAGTGGTTTCCAACACACAAAGAGGTCTTTGTTCTAAGGGCTCATTATTTTACAGGGAATCGCTGTTTTTGTTTTGATTTTATAATGGCAAATTACACCATTTGAATAATTCATATTGTTTACAACTTGCTGCATTCCTATTAGTGTTGTTATTAATTCCAGACTGGTACAGTATAAACAACACTTGTTTGCCCTGTAAAAAGTGTTAAAATAAACTCAAGGTTCAAAAAAAATATTTTCAGAGCAAAATATCAACCCAAAATGCTAATATAGGGAGTGTTTATCCAAAATTTAAAACATTGTATGTTTTTTTTTTTTTTTTTTGGTATATATAAATTTTAAATAGAATTTTAGCTGATACATGGTCTAATGAAGTGAAACACTCATTTGACTCACAAGCTGATGGTAGAAATTTATTTTTATTTGACTCTAAAATGAATATCCAAGGACCAGGTTTCAGCTTAAAATCTTCTTTAATGTTCTACCGGGAGGGAAAAAAGTCACCATTGGCCTGATGAATATTAATTTGACCACGAATTTTCATTTTTGGGTAAACTATCCCTGCACAGCCATTCAAAGAAAATCCAATCACCTTCCAATCCATCCAATTCCAAGAAAATTTGTTGAGAAAGTCTGAAAGCTTGAAAGCTTCCCAATTTAGAGCTGACCATGAAAAACAGCTTTGGAAATCACAATTGCTTTGTTAAAAATGAGGTGGAAAGAGGAGAGGCACAGAAAATAAGTGTACCCAAAAGGCTCCACTGATGTTTGACATCAATCCAGACCTTTCAAGGTGTTTGTCATGCTTTGAAAACGCACTGGAACCTGATGAAGCAGTGAAAACAAAGGATGACCCTGGATGAAGTAGACCAGTGTATTTAATATATACAACAACTATACAACTAATGTGATGCTTTTTTGACACCGGTTGTTACTCAATATTAAATTAAAAAAACTTACATGTGTTATTTACTCGCTTAACTTTGACTTAATTTTGATTTATTTTTATTTAATTTTACAACTGTCTTTGAAATATGGTCAAGGTGTACTGATGAATGTATTGACTATTATTGAAATATATTCACAATTTCACATTTGTGACGATAAAGTTGCAATTTAATATATTTAAGAATATCTATATTTAAATATATTTAAGTAACATTGAATAAAACTACAATTTGAATTATGTTTAAATACTCTAAATACTGGACGGATGGATGGATGGACAGACAGAAAGACAGATGGATGGATTTCACAGATTTACTTTAGCCTGTACATTCAGATATAATATAGTTTACAATTATATACTCATACATACATTTTGATCTTTATACATTCCAAACACCACAACCAAACAGATAGTATGATAAAATATGAAAAGATAAAAGAAAAGATAGATAGATAGATGGATCTATCTGTAAATCTGTAAAAAAACAAATGAAAATCAAGCATGGATGGATGGATGGATAATAATTTTTAAGTTTAAAGAATCTTTAGAATGAATCACCCTATACTTGAATGAATGAATCAATAACTCAAGTATTGACTACTTAATGAATAATTCAATAAATCAATCAATACTTGAATAAATCAATAAATGAATCAGTCAACACTTTAACAAATCAATCAACAAATCAGTCCAAATGTGAATGAATCAACCAATCAGTCCAAATGTGAATGAATCAACGAATCAGTCAAAACGTGAATCAATCAATCAATCATCGATGGATGGATGGATGGATGGATGGATGGATGGATGGATGGATGGATGGATGGATGGATGGATGGATGGATGGATGGATGGATGGATGGATGGATGGATAGATAGATAGATAGATAGATAGATAGATAGATAGATAGATAGATAGATAGATAGATAGATAGATAGATAGATAGATAGATAGATAGATAGATAGATAGATAGATCTATCTGTAAATCTGTAAATAAACAAATAAAAAATCAAGCATGGATGGATGGATGGATAATAATATTTAAGTTTAAAGAATCTTTAGAATGAATCACCCTATACTTGAATGAATGAATCAATAACCCAGTCAATACTTAATGAATCATTCAATAAATCAATCAATACTTGAATAAATCAATAAATGAATCAGTCAATACTTTAACAAATCAATCAACAAATCAGTCCAAATGTGAATGAATCAACGAATCAGTCCAAACGTGAATGAATCAATGAATCAGTCAAAATGTGAATGAATCAAACAATCATCGATAGATGGATGGATGGATGGATGAATGGATTTATAGATAGATAGATAGATAGATAGATAGATAGATAGATAGATAGATAGATAGATAGATAGATAGATAGATAGATAGATAGATAGATAGATAGATAGATAGATAGATAGATAGATAGATAGATAGATAGATAGGCGAAGCAGTGGCACAGTAGGTAGTACTGTCGCTGGTTCGCTGGTTCGAACCTCTGCTCAGTTGGCATTTCTGTGAGGAGTTTGCATGTTCTCACTGCCCTCGCGTGGTTTTCCTCCTGGTGCTCCAGTTTCCACCACACTCCACCACAGGAATGTTCTTATAACATTAACTAACATTCTAAACACATTATTAAAACATGAGACTCTGAGAAACATGGGAAAATGTTTTGAATATAGATAACCAACCTATTTAGAAGCTAAATTTGGTAGATGGTAGACGCATATATAGTTTAGCCTAAGCAATTACATCCTGCTGGTGGATGATGAAACTACTCGGTTATGTGGGTAAAAAGTATGCTTCTCATTTTTCTCCTTCAGTGATGATTTTTTATTTATTTAAAGGCCTCTTGAAGGCACAAAAATGTACTTTTATTTTTCTCTCTCTGATGCTTTTGATGTCCGCACACTAGCATGACACTTGCTAGTGAAGAGAGCATTTGCTTAGAGGTCTCACGGATACAGTAGTAAACAACACATTTCATTTCATCATTCATCAGAAAGAGGACAAAACATGTTCATATAAAACCTTGACTCACCGTACAAGTGAACCACAGCAAACATAAAAACAAAACTGAACAAATGGTGACATAAGACCCTGTCGAAATATCTAAACCATGAGAGTTCACGATGCAAACAAGCCATGTCTCATTCAGTGTTGCAGACATGAAACATCATGGTGCATTTCTGTGAAAAGGTCTTTCAGGACCAGAGGGGAGAACAGACCCCAATACGCAAACAAAGCCGCCCAGAGACAGACTAACTCTAATCACCCACACTGAGAAGACACAGTCAGTGAGAGAAGAGAGAACGGGGGAAAATACAGAAAGAGAGACAACTGTTATAGTAACTGAGAGAAGGATGAGCTGGAAGTTTCATGAGGACATGAAAAAAGCTGAATTGAAACCCTGTGTGAGACTGAATGTTAATTTAGGACAAATCTGAACACTGTGCATGTCCATAAATACATTGACCATGATGGTGCAAAATCTGTCATTCAGGGGTGAAATTTGTCACAGGATGTACTGTATGCAAAATAGGAGAGATTACCATGCCAAACGCAATCAGACAACGCTGTCAACCGCTCAAAATACGAGCGTAACACATGACGCTGTGTGTGTGTTAGTGGCCTGCTGTGAGTCACCGATGTTCCTTTCTATCTTAGTGACTGCAAATGAATCACTGCCAACTGACCCCGATGCCACCGAGTGTGAATAAAGTCATAAACGCATCGTCGCAGAAGACACAAACATGCCTGTTGTCTAATCACAGAAGGTGACGGTGAAGAAAAAATCTTATAAGTTAATAATAATACATCTTAGTCTGTATTTCACCCACTCCTATAGCCATCCTGGTCTAAACTGAATAAATCAACTCAAGCTCAGTGGAAAGACTTGCCTTACACTACATTTTTACAAAATGTAAAGTAAGTTGCTGTAGGTACCCTGCTTAAAAATCAAGCTTAAACCAGCCTAGGATGGTTGACTGGTCGACCAGGCTGGTTTTAGAGGGGTTTTGGCCTGGCAAGGCTGGTCAAGCTGGTTTTAGCTGGGCATTTCCCAGCCTGTCCAGCTAAAGCCAGGCTGGAAATGACTGGAAACCAGCCTGTAAGTGGCCAAAACCCCTGTAAAACCAGGCTGGTCGACTAGCTAAAACCAGCAAACCATCCTAGGCTGGTTTAAGCTGGATTTTTCAGCAGGGTACATTTTGTTGCATGTTTCAGATGACAAATCCACTAAAGGGCGATGTGTGCAGTTTTGCGAATCTGAAATACGTTCATTAATGTACGTTTTGTTGTACGTTTCAGATACACGCCCTTCTTGTACACGTCTAAATCTTGTCATACAGATCAGCTGGCAAACTGCTATGGAAAGTAATTAATTGAAATAAATCAACTTAACATTGGAAATTAAAATGAAAACCAGATTGACAATTTCATTATAAAACACTGTTCACAAAATATCTGCCAAAATTAAAAAAAAACATAAAGTAATTTAATTTTCATTTTAATTTTCACTGTGACAACACAGTGAAAGATAAATAGACAGAAATAAGTGTAATCCAAGCACAAATGGAAAGCTTTCTAAAGGATCTACTGTGCACAGCAGCTCATTTTCACAATGGGTAACACATCAAATAAACCAACATAAACTAGGTCACAAATATGTCGATGACGATGATAACAATACAGGAGAAAAATGGATTAAGACATGCTTTTTTTAAAAATAATGGTTCAAATATCAGTAAACTGATTACTGCAAACATAAATCACATCACACGGTTTATTTGAATAATTTCCAACAAATTCATAAGCAACAAATCCAGCTACAAAAAAATAAATAAATAAATGACAAGGTTCATATCCTTTCATTAGAGACTATAAAATGCTTTCTATGTATAGTATAACTTCCTTTAAAAATGTACTTAAAGTAAAAAAATAAAAATCACATTAAGATGTCTTGTATAAAACAGACACAAATTCTTGCAGTATTTATTAAAACAACACTTTTTACAAACAATAAACTTAACTGGAAATTATTTAAACCTAAATTGAAACTAAACAAGCTATAAAACTGAGCTCACATGTCTCCCTTTTTCATAACAAACCCAAGCATTTGCACTCCACACATGTTTTGTGTATTTGGAATACAAATCCATTTAAAATGATAAAAAAAATGCTTTTTGTCATTAAAAGACATCTAATAGACATCTAAACCTATATGGCTTTGCTAAAACATGGCTAAATTTGGACTGTCAGTGAAAGTCTATAATAGACAATAGTCAAAAAAAAAAACAGACAAGTCAGACTATTGCTAGACATATGTTAGATTTACACTGACAGCCTAAATTTAGCCTTGTTGTATGTTTGAGCATCTTTGAAACACAATTATCATGTGGGAATGTACATTCTGGATATACTGTACATCTAACAAGAAAATGTGTAGTAAAATATGTTGTCAATTCTGTCATTAAAGGAGAAGCTCACCCCAAAATAGAAATTCTGTCATCATTTACTCACCGTTTGTTGCAAGACCATAAGGCTTTCGTTCATCTGAAAAACAAATAAAGATTTTTTAATAAAACTTAACTTCTGTCCCATCAATTCCCTTCCATTAAAACTAAGCATCTTAGCATACGAGAGTCCATAAAGTCATTGTAAAAGCAATCTATATGAATGTAGCTTAATGCAAATACTGAGTAGAACAGATTGATTTATTGGATCACACATTAAGCCAGTGCATTCAGATATAATATAGTTTATGTTTACATATATACACATACATTTTGATCTTTATACATTCCTAACACATCAAGCAAACAGAAAAACAGATAGATATATGAACCAACCGGTAAACACATGACAAGTGAATCAGTCAATAAATGAACTAATTAAAGAATCTATAAATTAAGTAATAAGTGAAAGAATGAATTCATTAATCAGCTTAAAATAAATGAATCAACGAATCAGTATTAATCAATAATGAATCAATGAATCAGTAATTAAACAAAGGAAAATAAATAATTTGTGTCTGGGTGGATGAATGGATGGATGGATGATTAAATGATTAAAGAATCTATTATATCAACCAATAAACAAACAAACAAAAAAATCCATGAATTAGCCAATACTTGATTAAATTAATTAATGAATCAGTCAAATCTTGGATCAATGAATCAACAAAACAGTGAATACTTAAATAAATGAACCTGTCAATAAATGAATGAATGAATGACTCAGTAAATAAACATATGAGAATCAATTATCAGTGCATGGATTGATGGATGGACAGATTAAAAAGACTTAAGATGATTATGGGTTCTATTAATTAACCAATAAACAAACTAATGAATCAATGAATCACCCAATGTTTGAGTAAATGAATCAGTGAATCAGTCATAACTTGAATCAACGAAACAGTCAATATTTGAATGAATCAATCAATGAATCTGTCAATACTTGAATTAATTAATTAGTGAATCAGTCAATACTTCAATGAATGAACCAATGAATCAGTAAATCAGTAAATAAACAAAAACAATCATCAGTTGAATCAATGAATCAGTAAATCAGCCAATACTTGAAAATGAATGAATGAATCAATAAATATATGAATGAATCAATAAATTAGTGTAAATCATCATTGAATGGATGGATGGATGGGTGGGAGGGTGGATGGACGGATGGATGGATGGATGGATGGATGGATGGATGGATGAAAACAATAGAACTATAAAATACAATAATATACAATGATAGTTACAATAATAGAGCTGTAGGACAACAGACTGTACAATTGACAGACAGACGGACGGACGGACAGACAGACAGACAGACAGACAGACAGACAGATAGATGA